>NC_138530.1:15843461-16105961 GCF_964234715.1 Podarcis melisellensis | reverse complement strand
GGGATTTTGGACAGATAACATACTTTTTAATGCAGCACATGGAACTCTCTTCCACAAGAGGCAGTGAGGGCCACCAACTTGCATGGCTTCAAAAGAGGATTAGACAAATTCATGGCAGTATGTTTCTGAATGCCAGTTGCTGGAAACTGCAGGAAAGGAGGGTGCCGTTGCGGTAAGGTCCTGCTTGCAGGTTCTTGCAGGGATCTGGGTGGTCTGCAGCCTCTTCTTGTGTTCCAGCGACGGGGGTGGGGTGGGGGTGGACGGTGTTGAGGGCAGGGAGATGGGGGACACACACCAAAGCCGATGGGGCTTGTGCACCTCATAGTGAAATCTGTGGCTGATTAGTCGCTTAGTCTTGTCCGACTCTTTGTGACCCCATGGACCAGAGCCCGCCAGGCACTCCTGTCTTCCACTGCCTCCCGCAGTTTGGTCAAACTCATGCTGTTAGCTTCAAGAACACTGTCCAACCATCTTGTCCTGTGTCGTCCCCTTCTCCTTGTGCCCTCCATCTTTCCCAGCATCAGGGTCTTTTCCAGGGAGTCTTCTCTTCTCATGAGGTGGCCAAAGTATTGGAGCCACAGCTTCAGGATCTGTCCTTCCAGTGAGCACTCAGGGCTAATTTCCTTGAGAATGGATAGGTTTGATCTTGCAGTCCACGGGACTCTCAAGAGTCTCCTCCAGCACCATAATTCAAAAGCATCAATTATTCGGTGTTCAGCCTTCTTTATGGTCCAGCTCTCACTTCCAAACATCATTACTGGGAAAACCATGGCTTTAACTATACGGACCTTTGTTGGCAAGGCGATGTCTCTGCTTTTTAAGATGCTGTCTAGGTTTGACATCGCTTTTCTCCCAAGAAGCAGGCGTCTTTTATTGTTACCCTGAGCAAATAATACCCAAGTCAGAAAGCGGAGAGGGAAACGAGGGAGGGGGAGCAAGGGAAAGAGTGATAGGACCGCGAGGAAATTGGTGGCAATTAATTCTCAGGGAGTGACCCCCCCCCCGTCCCGCGCACACTTTCCCTGCAGCTGATTGGCGCCGGGCGGCTTGGGGCGCGCAGGATAAAAAGCCTCGGAGAGTCTCTCGGCGCTTGTGTGTAGGCGAGGAGAGGCGAGCAGAGGCGGCGGCGGCAGCAGCAGCAGCATGACGGGCCGCGAAGAGATCGCGGAGGGCAAAGCCAAGGGGAAAGCGCTGACGCCCAGCGGAGGAGGCGGCGGCCCCGAGAAGGCGCGCTTCGGGAGCCCGTCGGGCAGCAGCCTGCGCTCCAAGGGCTTCGCCATCACCGACCTGCTGGGCTTGGAGGCGGAGCTGCAGCCGCCCGCCACCTCCTCCGTGACCGGCTCGGGCTGCGAAGGCGGCGGAGGGGCAGCGGGACTGGCAGGAGGCGGCGGCGGAGGTCCCTTGCCCATGGGCTTGGGCTTCTTGTGCGGCTTCGCCACGCAGCAGCCGGCCGGGGCGCATTGCCTCCTGCCGGCGCACCTGCCCTTTCTGCAAGCGCGCCCGGAGCCCCATCACCACTCGCACCACCACGCGAGCCACCACCCGCACCAATACGGCCCCGGAGCCGAAAAGCACAAGGAGAACATCTCCGGTAAGCGAGATCCCGCTTGGGGCAGGTCCTCTCCGGAGGGAGGGGAAGGCAGGAGAGCGACTGCCGTGGGGCGAGAGGCCGGGAGGGGTGGAGGAGCGCAGGCCGGCTTAGATCGAGCAGTGAGCGGCCGGAGGAAGCGCACCAAGCAGGGCAGGAGCCCGATCTTTGCGCAGCGTGGCTGCTTCGGAACAGCGCTGCTTTCCGCGGGGCGCACAGACAGCACAGAGCCGCTGAGAGGCTGGCTGGCAGGCAGGCGCCGATCAGTTCCTTTTGGACACCTCCGAAGTTTCAAGAGCACTTTGAAAGAGTTGTTGTGTGCCGCCTTACGGAGCGAGAGATCTTTTGGTAGGGTCAGCGGGCTGGAGTCTACTTACCAGGTGCGTGCACTGCACGCCATAGATAGACAAACGAACAAACAAACCAACCAACCCGTTAGGTCTTCATACTGCATGGGTCTTGCATTAATAGGCTATCACCAATCTTTATTTTCCAGCGCAACATGCAAATTTGGTTCCCATATCTAAAGCTGATAACAATCTTAAGTTTAATATACAGGGGTACCTCGGGTTACATATGCTTCAGGTTACAGACTACGCTAACCCAGAAATAGTACCTCGGGTTAAGAACTTTGCTTCAGGATGAGAACAGAAATCGTGCAGCGGTGGCAGCAGGAGGCCCCATTAGCTAAAGTGGTGCTTCAGGTTAAGAACAGTTTCAGGTTAAGAACGGACCTCCGGAACTTAACCTGAGGTACCACTGTAGTTGCTAACAGATACCCTGCGCCTTTTAAAAGCAGTATAATATGAACCACCACAACATGAGGTTTCCTCAACTCTCACTACATCTCTGTACAGGCAAAAGTGCCACCTGTTGAATCCTGGAGATCATGTAGCTGTTAAACAGGACCTGTCTGTGTCCATGAAAAAGGTGTTTGCATCCTGTCCTTCCAATAGCCCACATTACAGCTTCACAACATTGTAACACCCTACGGTGTGTTGAGAAACAGTAACTTGGAAACATAGAATCAGACCACTAGTCAATCTAGTCAAATTTTGTCAACATTGACTGGCAGCAGCTCTCCAGAATTTAAGACGTGAGTCACTGCTAGCCCTTCCTGGAGATGCTGAGGATTGAACCTGAAACCTTCTATGCACAAAGTACATGTTTTACCACTGAGCTACGGCCCTTCCCAAAGCGAGCCCATACCCAGCCAGTGAGCTTCATGACTGAGCAGGAAGTTTATCATATCTGTCACCAATACTCTAGCCCCTGTTCTAGCTAAAGGCAGAGCTGCATGGATATGCTAATGCTTTACATGAAATCCTGGTGACCTGATCTGCTGGGGGAAAGATTTGGAAGGAGATGATTTGGAGCACCAGGCGGCTATTTCAGAACCATTAACTGTTGGCAGACATTAAATAATTTCTGCAAATAAAAGTGCTGATGAGAGAACTCCAAAAAGATCTGAAACAGTCCTTATATGGATGGGCCATTTAGATGACAAGCTTCTGCTTGTGGGAACACACATGTACAAATATTTTCACATGTGCAAATGTTCACACAGATTCACCAAGGACCATTTCTGTGACATTCTGTTTATAAGGGATCACTTTTGGATGTGCAGATGTAAATAGGTGTGGAAATATTAGGCAAACAGCTTGTTGGGACAGGTGAGTCCATGGGAAGAATCTAACAGCCTTGCTTCTTACAGCACTATTATTGGGTGAGGAGCATGGGTCAAATATTGTGGCACGGTGTTTTCCAGTGTGTGATTTTGGTAATTATCTCTGTGGGTGAACACTAGGACTTGGAAGTTATATGCACATTTTTGCTCATGCATGTTTTCACTCAAATCCTTTTCATACAACACACACAAAACCATGCTTGAGTTTCTCTTCAGTGGTTATAGTTCATTTAGCTGCAGTGTTGAACATCAGCATGGCCAATGGCAATCAAAGGTAGGCCTTTCTCACTTGATTGAAACCCTCCACCACGGTGGGGTTCTAACCAGGTAGGAAACACCATGGCACTGGGCTTCCTCAGGTTTCCCATGGGATTCAATCACTGCTGTGTAAGCGTGTGATGGCAGCCTCTGTCTTTCCAGGGAAGAGATTAAAGGAATGCCTGCTTGAGTTAGTAATCTCAGAGGCAGCACGGCTGCCAGCTGAGAGGTCAGCATAAAACTGAAGGAGGGAAAGGGCACTAAAATAATATTGAACTGAAAATTTCAGCGGCTGTTTGAAGGTGTTGGTTCTTACGGAATTTTACTCAGCTGGAGTTCTCTTAGTTTTTTTAAGGGTTCTGCAAAACAGTATACATTGGAATAAAAAACTGTCCTATGAACTATGGGAGAACGGAGGCGTTTCAAAGAAATTTGCTTAAACAAGCAATCTCATATAATATTTGATTCTGTATATCTTATGCATTAATAAAACATTGAAATGGAAAAATAAAGGCTGTTTGATAACTTTTATTGTGATTCAGAGAAGGCTCCATCTAGGACCAACTAGGTTTACTTTGGAGCCCCCTATTCTGTTGGTCCCTTGGTAGAAGAATTGGACTTCCTCTGATTCTATTCCTGCCTTAGCCTTCTGCTCACCTGCTCTAGTTGCTCTGCTAGTGCTGAAAAGCTGGTGTTTGTGGCAGCTTCCCTCCCATTTATTTTGCCAGGCAGTGGAGATGGCTGGAGTTGACCTATATTCCTAATGACTGAGGAGAGCAGTTTCAATCAGCTCTGGCCACTTGCCAGCCTTGTTTGTAGTCCTGGTTGGCAGCTACCTGGCCCCCTCCTTGGTGCTTGCCACAACAGGGACTATTGGACATAGGCGGGTTCAAAGGTGGCATATGTGGTAGGTAACAGTCAATATATGCTCATCAGTGGCTATTTCTTGACACTGAAGATGCTGTACTAAGTAGAATATTAGTTGGCACTGCAGTTGTGAAATGCCCTCCCTGGGGAAGTCTACAGAGCTCCCTCTCCCATTTTTAGATGGGCCTTAAAAGCAGAGCTGCCATTAACAAATTCTACTTCTGAAAGCTGTCTTGTTGGATTTTTACACTAATGTTGATTTTATTCACAGTAATTTTTATTGCTCTTTTACAATTTGGGAACGACTTTGGGGGAAAAAATCTGTTTTAAACAGTGCATATAAATAAGTTGAAAAGAGCAATGCTTATATGGGGAAAACTTTTGATCTATATTTATGTTTTTCTCCCCAACCCAAATATTAGATGAAGACAGTTTGTCGGGGGACAAGAACAACCTCAAGGCATCCGATTCTCAGATCAAGAGAAAGAAACGGCGGCACAGGTATGACAGATAAATATAACTCGAGTCTTCCCAGACACAGCTTGTAGTATTAGATCCCAAAGTTAAACTTTGTAAGTACGCTACATTCTCTCTCTTTAAAATCTCACTTAAGCTGCAATCTTATATTCACCCACCTGGGAGTGAGGATCATTGAACTCAATAGGGCTTACCTCTGAGTAGACACACACAATAGGATTTCACTGTTAGCATTTCTGTATTGTATTGGACAGTACTGTATAACTTTTTTAAAATGAGTTATCTGGTTTGTAGATGTTGGAGAAAGAAACTGCCACTTGATCTGACATGTGACTTTTTGCTAGAGAATTCTGGGGCTTGGGACAAGACAGAAATCACACCATTTAACCTGGAAGTCCTAATGGTTAGTTGTGGTTACTCAGTGGCAAAGGAAAGACACTTTGCACATGGTCAGAATCTTTTTCTTTTTTTATATGCTCAGTGCTAAGCCTCAGCAGTGAAAACAATATATTGGGGAAAACCTGGCTCAAAGTAAGCCCTGAAGGCACAACAGAGACATAGCTCAGTAGTAAAACCCATGTTTTCCACACAGAAGGTCCCAGGTTCAATCCCCAGCATCTCCAGTTGAAAAAAGGATTAGCAAGTGATGGGAAAAGCCTGAGACCTTGAAGAGCTAATGCCAGCCAGTGTAGGCAGTACTGGGCTGGATGGACAAGTAGCCTGACTTAGTATAAAGGTGGCTCTCTGTGTTCCCAGATTAACTGAGCCATCCTAACCATGTCTACTCAGAAGCAAGGCCTATTTAATTCAAGGGGGCTTACTCCCAGGTAAGTGGGGTTGTAAACCTATGCATATCTAAGGTTGCACTGTCTTGAAAGCACAACAGTAAACTTCTAGGCAGCATGAAATCTGATTGAGCTAGGAGATTCTGAGTTAATTTAAATCACAGGTTGGTAATGAAAGGATTTCTCTTCCATTTTACACTTGGAAGACCTGGTAATATTTCTGGACTTTACAGAAAAAAATAAATTCCTAGGCAGATGGAACACACAAAGGGACACCCTTCTATGCCAGTTCTTATTTTGTACAGCATTCTGGAAGTTATAGTTTGCGCTCTGCCTGCTTGTCTGAGCAGCAGAGCTTGGGGTGGACTCTAGCTCCCTCTTGTTCATTCCCATTACCTTGCACAAGAGCAAGGTAATTTAGACATCAAGGTCTCAGACCAGGTTGGAACAACTCCAATCAGCCCGTCAGTAAACCCAATGGTCAAGGATGATGGGAGCTGGAGTCCATCAACAGCTGGTGGCTACTAGTTTCCCAACCCTGCCTAAGGCATCAAAGATTAAAAGTCACAAATAACCGTGCTGCTTTTATATTAGTGAAAACATTGTGGGCACTTTTCCCATAGAAAGCAATGCCAAAAAATACAGCTCATATGTTAATTTCTCATTTCTCCAAATGTTCCTGGACTATATAATTCCCATCATCCCTGACCATTAGCCATGCTGACTGAGGCTTATGGGAGGTGGAGTTCAATAATACTGGGGACCACCAAATATTGTCTGAGGCCTGCAGGATGAATGAAGTCCATCAACCACGTACTCCATCACACACACATGCAAACACACACACACTTGCAGTTCCAGGCAAATAGCAAATACAGGAGTTTAACAAGTTCACTTGGTATTTCTCACTCTGGACTGTATAATTCCAACCTACACATCTGCTACTAGAGCAGAAAGTTGTTTCTAAAGGATGTGACACGGCCATCTATGAATTACTGAGTTTATTGTCCCTGTAGGACTGTGTTTACTGCCCATCAGCTGGAGGAATTGGAAAAGGCTTTCAATGAAGCCCACTACCCGGATGTGTATGCCAGAGAAATGTTAGCCATGAAAACAGAGCTCCCTGAGGATAGGATACAGGTATGTTGTTTGTTATTGTTAAGCCACCATAAAGTGTGGAAATGGAAAGTTCATTTAGGGAAGTTTTTAATGTTTGAAGTTTTATTCTGTTTAATATTCTGTTGGGAGCCTCTCAGAGTGGCTGGGGAAACCCAGCCACATGGGTGGGCTATAAATAATGATAATAATAATAATAATTATCATTATTTACAGTCCTCAGTAAAGGCAGTGTCAACACATTCATTTAAAGCACTGATCAAACACAAGTCATGGGAGCTTACTAGACCCTCAGGGCAGGTAGGAATGGATATGTTCCTGGACTACAATTCCTATCATGCCTGACCATTGACCATGTTGGCTGAGGCTGAAGGAAGTTGAAGACCAACAGCATCTTTTATTTTCAGTTTAAAAAAATGTTGAGTATCTGCCTGATGGGGAATTTGGTACTCTAGTCCATCTGACTTGGACATCTTTGGATTAAGGAGTGGCTGGGTAAATAGCTGTAAGGAATTATTTTTTCCTAGCAAATTGTGCAACAGTGCAGGAGGCTAGGCTGTATAATCTTCCAGCCATCTGATTCTAATTCAGCTCTATAAAAATGTACAATGGTACCTCGGGTTACAGACGCTTCAGGTTACAGACCTCGCTAACCCAGAAATGGTATCTCAGGTTAAGAACTTTGCTTCAGGATGAGAACAGAAATCACGCAGCAGCGGCGCAGCAGCAGCGGGAGGCCCCATTAGCTAAAGTGGTGCTTCAGGTTAAGAATAGTTTCAGGTTAAGAATGGACCTCCAGAACGAATTAAATTCTTAACCCGAGGTACCATTGTATATAGATGGACAGGAATGGCCCATTGAAATAAGTAAAAAATAACTGGTGTTAGTTGCAATATCTAGCCTGCACTTTCCAATATTATGACTCTCCTGCCACTGTAAATTTGCACCAACAGGGTGCTGATACTATACAAAATGTAGAAGTGACATAATCCCAGACCAGGTAGCATTTTACAAGTAAGGCAATGTTATGTAGTATTAAGAAAGAAAAATAATAGCAAAAGGAGTGAAGGTTAACCTTATCAGTTAATTTATGTAGTATCATCTTCACCTGGAACAAAGAGTTTTTTTCAGCGGGATCTCAGTTCTGGCACCTCTCAGGTGGGCACCATTGCCATTATAAGAGAACAAAGGAGGTGTTCATGGTGGCTTCCAGCATTTCTGTTTCTGGGAAAATAGCACTGAACACAATGAAAGGAAAAAGAATTTCTATTGCTTATTTAGTGCAGGAATAAGATTGAGAAACTGTTAATTTGGTTGTGTGTGTTTTCCATCTTATTTATGCCAACAGAGAACTCAAAAATTACTTAGAACATATGCTTTCTTGATCTGACATGTTTTATTTGATATTCTTTCCTCCCCCCTCCCCATCAGTCCTCCACACAAATATGGATACTTTTGCTAAATATATACGTCTTGATGTACATCCAAAAGGTTTGGTTTCAAAACCGAAGAGCCAAGTGGCGAAAGCGTGAGAAGTGCTGGGGCCGCAGCAGCGTGATGGCAGAATATGGTCTCTATGGTGCTATGGTGAGACACTCCATCCCACTACCTGAATCAATCATCAACTCTGCCAAAAGTGGGCTTGTGGGCTCTTGTGCCCCCTGGCTGCTCGGTAAGCAAACATATAGCGCTCTGCATTCGCTGGTTGGGCTGAAACTCAGTTAATTAAGTGGGGAGGGCTTTCAAAATGAAAGCCACTACTGGGGTAGAGAGCAGGCTTAGGCTTCACAGCCTTCATCCCAATAGTGTTGCTGAGTGCATTTGTGGGCAATGCTGCAATGCTGGTGAAATCTACCTTCCAACCCTCACTGTTAAGGATCCCACTGTGTTGGGGTGGGTGGGTGCGCACTCATGTGTTTGCTCATGCTTGCACACATACTTCTTATAATATACATATCCATTCTCTAGTTACACCCTAACACCTGCTCTCTACCCCAGTAATGCTTGTCATTTTGAAAGCCCTTCTCACTTCATTAACTGAGAAATAAGGAAGTGATTGTTAGCTGACTTGCCATCACTTTTATAAAACACTAGAGTGAAATTTAGATTTAATTACATAAAGCGACATTTTGTTCTTGTGTTAAGCACAGATTAACCTTTGGTTAAGATTTTTATCAGAGCTGATAGAACAGCTTTCTTCCTAGTCCTTCAAACTTCCTCCTTGTACGACAGGGACATTGCATGGAGAAAACAGCTGCCTTGCTTGTGAAATCCCCTATGGAGATCCCACCATGCATGAATATCAGAAGCAGAGCTACTGACCTGCCTTCCATGAATCCAGTTGTATGATATCTTAGTATGCATGGCTAATGATGGAACCATGTGGCGGGGGAGGGCAGATCTGCTCATGTGTTTTACATGAGCAAGCTATGGCATGTGTGGTACTGCAATGGATGCAGCCGTTGAGGACTATTATTTATTTTTATTTCACAATATTTATATACTCTTTGATTGTAATGAAACTTCAAAGTGGTGTACAACAAGAATAAAATGATAAAATTATCAGTTAAAAAAAGTTAACAATTTAAAACATTCAAAAAATAATTAAAATCAATGATAAAAAACTGTATTAAAACACATGTCAATATTTAACATGTCTGGACAGGCTTGCCTAAGCAAAAATGCTTCTAACCTGACACCCAAAAAAGTAGAGTGATGTACTCCTGATGTCAGTAGACAAGGAGTTCCGAAATATGGGTGCTGCTGCACTAAAAGGTAAATTTCTTACAAATGCAGAATGAGTACTGTATGGCACCTGCATTAGTACTAGTTCTGCAGATTGAAGCAATTGAGCGGGCATATATGGGATAAGGTTATCTTGCAGGTCTACTGATTTCAGTGGGCTGCTATGAGTTTTCCCCAATATCCCAATGAGTTTCAGTCAAGCTAGAGTACTTGCTTTCTCAGTCACTGTTAGGTTTAATCAGTATTCTCTCTCAGTACTCTCTCTGGTCTTTGCTTTTCTTTAAAGGAATGCATAAAAAATCAATGGATGTTACAACTAAGCCCGAAAGCGAGGAAAAGGGGAACAGTGACTGGAAATCTCAACGCCCTGAAGAGGAATTAAAAATTAAGCAGGTAGAGCAGGAAAGAAGCTCCACTGACAAATTTACCTCAATGGACAATTCTGATGACATTGCAATGGATCTCTCCAGCACAGCAAAGCATGAGAAAAAGCACGACACTTTGAGACAGTGTCTCAGTGGAGGCCCCCAGCCCAAAATGAAGGACAGTGAGCACTAAGAATCAGAAAGAGGAGAGATGTGATACAATAGAAAATAAATAAATAAATGAAGAAACCTCTTCAATGCTATGGGAAAATATATTTATTAATGTTTAATTAATATTTATTAGTATTTTTCAGCTAACTAATACATTTTACATAAAAGTGGGACCTTTTTAGATGGTGCCCATCCAAAATATAAAATTTATTTTTTCAACATTAAAGTTGTTTATACGTAAACAATATAAATTGGGGTTACTGACTTTTTTCCTTTAAAATGTCTCACTAAGTCACCTTTTATTAGCAGCTCCAGAAAAATGACCAGGGCATCTTCATTCTATAACATGGGAGAGATTAACCTGTGGCCCTCTGGATGCTGGACTACAACTCCCATCATCCCTGATGATAGGCCAGGCTGGCTGAGGCCAATGGGAGTTGCAGACCAAAAGCAACTGGTTAGCCACACCTGCTATAGTAGAAAAAGAAATGGAAGGCATTTCATCTAAGCTAATCCAAGGCATGGTAATGACAAAAATGCTTTGGGTGTTGTTTTCAGAAGTGATAAACCTTAGGGAAACTTTGTTCCTTAGATTACATGCTACTATAGGACAGGAATGGTTAATTTCTATATTTCTGGTGACATTACAAAGATTAGGGAGGGGAGGGGAGGGGATACAACAAACCAGCCTTGACAAGTATTGCCTAGCGATTTAAGGGCTTAACATGTATTGAAGACATGATGTTGGAATGTGTATGGAGAACCATGGCTTCTTTTCCTTCCAAGTGAAACTGTCAGCAAAAAGCGTTTGTGCACATCTTGAGTCCTACAGGGGATAGATTATCTGTTGACCTAGTAAACAAGGTATACTTATACCAGACTCTGAAGGCCACCAGAATCTGTTCTGACAGCACCCCCTTTAATTTCACCAGGATTCACACCACCACCACATGCTGGATTGAATCCTCTTGCCCAGACAGAGTTCTGTGGAACACAGGCGCTATTTTCTTTTGTGTCAGAGAATGCTGTGTACAGCTCTAGAAAATGAGAATCTCGGTCTATAACAAACACTGTGCTGAACAAATTCTCTTTGCACACAAAGACCATTTCCTGACCCTGAAGAAAACATTTAGATCTTCCCTGCACAAAGCTGTGTATCAACCCTCTTTGTTTAGAAGATGCTACATCAGGGTACCTGTGTTTACAAAATGCAGTAGGTCCAACTGATGCAGGGAAGCAGATGGTACCTGGGAACACTGTGGACTATCTCCTTGTTCTTGACTCAATGATTTCACCTTGAGCTGCAGCAAATTCTACTTGATAAGGAATCTCCCTTTTACCATGATTTGAGCATAATAAATGGAATTACACTGTGCATTTGTACAAATTTGTATTTGGGAAAACATATGCAATAACTCTACATTTTTGAATGTTATTTGACATGCTATGCATAGAATTCACACTTGTATTAAAATATCAAGCCATAGAACCCAGAAATAAAAAATCCTATTTTGTAAAATGCCATAGGAAAAATATTTTGTAATTATGTCTGTAAAAGTGTTAATGTTTAATCTTATTTCCTTTGTCTTTTTATATTTATCTGAAAGCACTTTAGATACCTCCATTTTCTGAATGTTCCCCTACTTGTTTTGTTTGCCACTTATTTATTATTATGCATTCACAAATAAAGTTCTGTGTTTGTTTGTGGCTTTTGAAGATATATATATATAGTATATATATTAGCGGCTTGATTTTGAGAATACAGCTTCTAAGCAAGTCCTATTTTGGTTACAAAAACCTTTGTTGATGAAAGAGTGAGATTTAGGTGGCCTACATTTTTCAGCAAACAGCCTCCCCTGCTGCAAAGACTACATTGCTGATTTGACATCAGCCTACTGTACTCAAAGCTATGTATGAACATAGAGCAAATGTGTGAGCTTGTGGGGTAGCCCGTTTCAAAATCTGCAGTCACTCTCTGTGTGCAATGTGCAGAATAAATCTTCACAGGGCACTAAGACTGCTATCAGACAATACAATGCTTCATTACTTCCTATAAGCTATCTGCCATAGAATCATAGAATTGTAGAGCTGGAAGGGTGCCAAGGGTCATCTAGTCCAACCCTTCGCAATGCAGGAATCTCAGCTAAAGCATCCACGACAGATTGCCATCCAACCTCTGCTTAAAAGCCTCCAAGGGAGTCTGTTCCACTGTCAAACAGCTCTTACTAACAAAGTTTTTCCTGATGTTTACTTGGAATCTATTTTTCTGTAACTTGGTTCAAGTCCGCAACTCCAGAGCAGGAGAAAACTTGTTCCCTCTTCCATGTGACAGCCCCTGAGATACCTGAAGATGGCTGTATCTCCTCTCAGTCTATTTTCCAGGCTAAACAAACCCAGCTCCTTCAACTGTTCGTCATAAGACTTGGTCTCCAGACCCTTGATCATCTTGGTTGACCTTCTCTGCACATGTTCCAGCTTGTTAACATCCTTCTTAAACTGTGGTGTCCAGAATTCAAGGTGTGGTTTGACCAAGGCAGAACAGAGTGGTGCTATGACTTGCCTTGATCTGGACACTACTGTTGATGCAGCCTAGAATAACATTAGCTGTTTTTGTTCCTGCATCACACAGTTGACTCAGGTTAAGCTTGTGGTCCACCAAGACCTCTAGATCCTTTTCACATGTACTGCTAGTAAGCCAGATGTCCCCCATCCTATATCGGTGCACCTGGTTCTTCCTGCCTAGGTGCAGAACCTTACATTTGTCCTTATTGAAATTCATTTTGTTAGCTTGTGCCCAGTTCTCCAATCTGTTAAGGTCATTTTGAATTCTAATTCTGTCTTCTGCTGCATTAGGTACCTCTTCCTGTTTGGTGTCATCTGCAAATTTGATGAGCATCCCCTTAATTCCTTCATCCGAGTCATTTATAAAGATGTTGGACAACAAAGGCCCAGTACAGAACCCTGCGGCACCCCGCTTGTCGTCACTTTTTCTCAGGATAAGGAACCATACATACTGGGTTCAATAGAACGTCCAAAGTATCTGAATATAGCTAGCTAGATAAGGTAGATATAATCCCTCAATATAGGAGCATTTAGAATGATTCAGTTTCTGCCTACATTAAAATTATTAGAAAATTTCTCCTACTTTTTCCTCTAAAGAAACCAAGCAGATATTGAGAAAGGGAGAAATAATTTTGTTTTCACAGCAATTTAAATAAATAAAATTAATGCACATGACGGATCTTTAGGTGACATGCCATAGCCCCAGACACTGTCTGAATGTCCTTTAGAAACAGCTTCTTAGCAGTGGCGTAGCGTGGGGGGTGCAGGGGGGGCCGGTCGCACCGGGCGCAACATCTGGGGGTTAGGGGGCACAAATCCACAGGTTAGGGGGCGCAAATCCACGGGTTAGGGGGTGCAAATTACTTGCCTTGCCCCGGGTGCTGACAACTCACGCTACGCCACTGCTTCTTAGACAACATGAAGAGCTGAACAGGCAGTGTGGGGGTCCCACTTTCACCTAGAGGTATCAAGCAAAATGTGATGACACACTGGGCACATTGGGCTTAGCATTGCCTTGCCCTCTGATGTTTCCCTGATAGCAATATCCTGCTGGTAATAACAATTCCCCCACCCAGCAGCACTGGTTCTAGCTTCTCATATTAAGGCATTGATACAGATCCCCATCTCAGTGTTAGATCAGGGTTTTGATTTCCTGCTTTTGGGCACCTGAGAGTCCTGGATTTCAGTGCTTGACAACAAGGGAGACAAAGATGCCACAGCAGGGCTGAAAGCAGTTTTTACTATGTCTCAGGATAGTAAAGAAAAGTAGTTACAGGAGCCCCAGTTACTAGATAATCTGTGAGCTTAGGACTTCCCAGAGACACAGTGGACCACTGGTACTACAGACTAGAAAGGTGCTTTTCACAAGCTTCAATCATTGACCAAGAAGTTATCCATGGGGGGGGGTGGTATAAAGAGACAGGGCTCAATTTCATACATTGATTTTCTTAACTAGATAATTTTTTTGATGTAGCTTTTTAGTCTTCCTAAAAAAAATTTGTTAGTAAATACATAATTTTTAAAGATGTAAATTACAGGTGGCTTTGGGGACAGTGGCTGTGGGTTGTAATCCAGAAAGTAAAATAGTATTTTTAAAATGGCTACACTTCATACCATTTGATAAACTCATAGTACATTTTCATCTTCTGTGTAAGACAGAATTGGCCCCAAATCACATTCTAACAGACATATTGAAATGTTTCCAATTTTTTCTGCCAGACAAATTTTATCTGAAAATGATGTAAAGGTTTTATTAAAATCTAGGTAATTCCAGTCTGGAAAGATTCCTAATAGAGATCAACATGTGAACAAACACGTAATGATATTCCCACCTGGAGCAGGACTGGCAGGTTGTCTACACAGCAAGTAAATGTAGAGAGAACTCTAACAAAAACATGAGCTATGAAAATTTTAGGAAAATATTGTTCAGAACATCATAGTAATGCAAACACTATGATCAACAGATGCTCCGGATTGTTATCCTAATGCATGTTTTGAAACACTCTCAAAATAACTAGGTTTGGCTGGAATAAACAGGAAAGGATGAAAAGAGATTGGCGAGTAAGTAATTATTTGTGAGTGACTCAAACGCTGAGTTCCTAAAAGTGAATTTGCAGTGAACATGATAAATAACGATGGGTAAAGGCTTATTTAATCAGAAATTAGGCTTTACAAGAGCCGAGGTTTGGCACATTTAAAGCCTAATCCTGATTCGGCAGCATTTGCAAACAAATTTATCTGGGCCGTGCAGTGCTGGCACTAGCATTTTGTTGCTTTATGACCACACCCCTTACACGACACAGATGGCACATCTCTTTGCTTGTCACACTGGAAAACAGAAGCCAGATATCATTGAAAATAATAAAAAGCAGAGAAAACATACATATTAAAAGCAGGAATTTCTAAGCTTCAGTTTTTCAACCCTCTCCCTTTTAGGCACCGTAAAATCACCTCTGCTATGACCCACCCCATTATTCAGGTTAAGCTGTTATACCTAGAACCTGTATTTCTATTGCTTTGACATCTCTCTGAACAAGCCCTTCACACACACCTTTCTACTCTACAGATGTCCCAACACAATCCTAACTATGTATGTCTGAATAGAGAGGAAGTATTTTGTGGATTCTTCTAATACAAAACACATTGATGAATAACACAAAAAGGGCTCACGATATGTAGCCTTGGTTTTTGCTATCTAAACCAAAACGATTAACCAGTTCTTGACAGGGAAAACCTCAAATAAGGTTATGTAAGTATTAGAGGGTGGCACTGCATCTTAGTTAAAGGGGGACAAATTTTGATTGTGTTGCAATAGAAATATAATAAAATAAAATGGTTTTAAAAGCCAACCTCTTTTATATAAACATTACCCTAATGATTATCACTACTACCAATTATTGTGATGACGCTGAACCATTAGTTGGTTGGTTGAAGTGATCTGAACGGGGCTAGTAAGCAGCAAGAATAAACAGTACAAATGCTTTTCTAGAAACAAACATCTCTCTCCATCTGGAATGTTTAAAATAGAAACATGCGTAATGCTGTAAGTAATTCCACATTCTTTTTAATTTATCTGGGTTACAACAACATTTTCTTTCATATTTACATCTTTTCACTTTGCCATATGGACAGTTAGATCCTAGGATTTAAGAGTATTTGCTGAATTAATGATGAGAGGTGTGGGGGTAGGGAGGACATAAAAAATGAAATGTGAAAAAAATGAGATTATTTAGATTTTAATTTGTGGAGGGGGTTACGAGATTGACTGGATTATATGTTTCTTTGGCTTTCATAAGAAGACTTTCCCCCTTTCTTTTTAATAATGAATGACTCATGTTCACATAAAAGGGAAGGCTGTGTGCATTTGTTGCAGAAACATCTGTATTCTGCCATTACTGAATGACTTAGGAATATTAATTTTTAACTGGCATTTTATCTAGGTTTATCCCATCTTGCTGCTTGATAGAGTTTCAGATTGAAAGATTAAGCAAATGTGATGTTTAAAGAGATTGCCCCCCAGAGGGTAATACAGGTTATTGCACATGAGAGAGAACATCCAGTGAGTCATATAGAAGAAACAAGCTGTGTTCCCCGCCTGCCCCCAAGATCACAGATGAACTGTGGGATTATGATCCACGTCCCTTTTTCCGTAGTTCTGGTTTGCATTGCTCATAGCAAGTTTGCCTTGAGCCTCCTGCTCTGTCCATTTTCTCCCCCCCCCCCTCCATGCATGTAGTTACACAGGAGGCCTTAGTTTGTATATATTCAATTAGTAATGCCTATTTCACTTCTCCATGAGCACAGCAATCCAAACTATGGTTAACCACATTTTGTGTGGCTGCTGACAATCTGGCAGTGCAAACAATGCTGCATCCAAATCTTGCTCAGTGGCGACTGGGAGGGGCCACAACTGGCAGAAAGCGCTGAAGCCAAGCAGAGGTCAGAAATACTAGCAGAATGCAGCAGCTACGTTACTTGTGGGGGCAAAGTACCATCTGCATATAAAACCTTTATTGCAGTATTTACACTGGCTGTCTATCTCCTATTGGGCCAAGTTCAAGTGACTTGGCAGATCACTTTATCTACTGTATGTTTTGGAAAATACTTTGTCCGTTCATCCACCGGTTTTCTATAGGTTCTTGAGAACCTATGTCATTGCCAAACTGAGCACAATGATTCCCAAGGTGGGAGTAGCAATTTTCATTGACATTTGGATGCCAATGCCATCTTGAATCAAGATGGCAGATGGTAACGTGACTTTGTCCATTTTTTGGCATAGGTTTGGCCACCTCTTGAGATATCATCGCCAAACTCAGAATGAAGGTTTCTGAAGTGTGGGCAACCATCTTTGTTGATTTTTTAACACCATGTGCCATTTTGAATCAACATGGCAGATAAAAACATGACTTTGGTTTGACTTTACCTGATTTTAGGCATGACAGGTCCAAACTCATAAACTGCACAGTCACTCAGAGCAGGACCATTGTGCTATCTCTTTCATACATCTGTGAACACCTGCTGAGGCCCATCCTGCTGAGGCCCTGGCACAATGGATGTGCCAGGCCACATGACACACCACAACCAGACATGCCAATCTTTACTTATGATCGAACAGGCATTTTGGACATTTAAGATATAGCTATGCTGGGATACATGTGCATGGCCTTCTCCCCTGCAACATTTATGATATGATTTGCAAATAATACTTTGGTAAAGCTAACAAGAAAGAAAATGGCTAAGATCCCACTGATTGGCTAGTAAAGGAGTAGTGTTTCTACTAAAACACTCCTGCTAAACATGTGATTGATTGTTTCTTAAAAGGGATCTGCAAGCACAGGCGTGGTTGCTCTGTGTGCTGTATTGGATTCATTGCATCATCACCATCAAATTTATATCTCAAACAGCTGTTTATTTTGAATATACTTCTTTCTCTCCTTGTTAATTTTATTTATCCTTCAATATACCTCAGAATTTGTATACACCTATCAACGTCTCTGCTTTGTGCATCAATAAACCATATATTTCACAAGATATAAAAAAATTGTCCAGTAGCACCTTAGAGACCAACTAAATTTGTTCTTGGTATAAGCTTTCGTGTGCATGCACACTTCTTCAGATACATATATTTCACATTCTTGTTACATTGCAGTCGCAAAGTTCAGGAACAGTCCCGCTTCAAAACTTGTGATTCATGCAGTAAACAGAAGAGGGCACTCTTCAATTATTTTTCACTTTTAGATCATTGACAAAACTGTTGATGAATGAAAGTCCAGTACACCAATGAATTATTGGCCATTTTCATTAAACCCTCTGAATCACTAAGCAGCAATTATAGCTATTCCTTAATTATTAAGAGATCTTGAATATACACTCTTCTTCTGTTTATTTAGTACAAGCAAGCAGATTACAGTGGTATTTTGGTTTAAGAACAGATCGGTTTAAGAACAATTTGGTTTACAAACTCCTCAAAACCGGAAATAGTGTCTTGGTTTGAGAACTTTACCTTGGTCTAAGAATGAAATCCAAACGGTGGAAGGGCACCAGCGGCAGGAGGCCTCATTAGGGAAAGTGCATTTCGGTTTAAGAACGGTTTCAGTTTAAGAATGGACTTCTGGAACGGATTAAGTTCGTAAACCGAGGTACCACTGAAAAATCAGATATATTTAATGCTACAAAATTATATCAATTTTACCGCAACATAACTGTTATAGTCAAAGGGACGCAGGTGGCGCTGTGGTCTAAACCCCTGAGCTTCTTAGGCTTGCTAGTTGTAAGGTTGGCAGTTTGAATCCATGTGACAGGGTGAGCCCCCATTGATTTGTCTCAACTCCTGCCAATCTACCAGTTTGACAGCATACCAACGCCCGTAGATAAATAGGTACAGCTGCGGCAGGAAGTTAAATAGCATTTCCATGTAATTTGGCACTCGTCACAGTATTCCGTGCGTCAGAAGCAGTTTAGTTACGCTGGCCACATGACCCAAAAAAGCTATCTGTGGACAAATATTCAGTTCCCTTGGCCTGAAAACGGAGATGAGCGCTGCAACCCATAGTCAAATTTGACTGGAGTCCAGGGCTCCTTTACCTTTTTACCTTATAGCCAAAAGATCCTGGGAATTATACTTTGGTGAGGGTGTTGAGAACTGTGATAGAAATCTCTAGCCAGCTCATAAAACTACCATTCCTAGTGGTCTCAGGATAGAGGAGATGACTGTTCAACTAGCTTAAGCCTGTAGCTTTATGTATGCCCTTTGGGAACATATGCCACTAGAAACTGAAAGCCAAAATTTGGCTGGTTCATTTATTTAAACATATAAAACACAGCCACCCAATACTGCCAATAGCACCTAGATATATCCGTCCCTGTGTTTGTTTTCCACCACCAACACCATCTCTCTTTCTACTTAGGCTTCTAACTTCATAGCTCCTCCATCAATTTTGCCCTTAGATCACTCTTCCTCAACACCTCAAGATGGTTTTCTTTCCTGCTTTCTCAGGTTTCTTCCCACTCAGCTTCACACCTGTCCATTGCTATCATTTTTTCTCCCCTTTCTATGGTACAAAGACATTCTGCCCTCAAGGTTTCTACTATAACACATTATCTTTCTTCACGCACAGTGACAGGTATTTTCACCAAGAAAATCTGAGAAAACCATGGAGGCCATGTACATAGCCAATATACAGTATCAAGCCATAGTTATAAGAACAGAAAATAATATCACAATAGGAGCTGACTTTTACAGCAGAGATTGCCATGGCCAAAGTGATCAACGAAATGGAGTAATTCTCCTATGAAGAAAAGTTGCAGCCCTTGGGAATTTTCAGTTTTGAGAAAAGTTGAACAAAAGATCACATGATAGAAGTTTATAATTTTGTACGTGGCATGGTGAGTGGATAGCGAAAAGGATTTCTCTCTCTTATAGCACTACAACTTGTAGACATCCAATGAAGCTGAATATTGGAAGATTCAGGATAGATAAAGGAAACTACTTATTTACACAGTGCAGTTAAACTATTGAACTATTAAACTATTGAACACAGGAGGCAGAGATGGTCACCAACATGGAAGGCTTTAAATGTGGACATAAAAATATGTGGCATTGTCTTTGTGGATTCTCACTGATGAGGGAAATGCGTTATTTGTATGCCCATAGATATTAGGCTGTATCTTCACTCCTCATGTTAGAGTGCTCTGCTGAATAGAAAGTGGGAAGCTAGCTTTCCACTTTCAAACCAAATATTCTAGACTCCATAACACTAGAGAGGGCCCTCAGGAGGAATTGTGTCAATGGCATATGGTCTCACCATTCCATAACAAAACTAGAGACTCAACAATATCCTCTATCCTCTATCCACTGGACACCTTCCCTGCAAACAGTCAGGAATCTATCAGATTCCATCACTATCCAAGGGCAGACCTTCCTAACTGGTCCTCAAATGGACCAATGACCATTTGAGACAGGCCCATGGTTGCTATAAACTCCTGAGCCAGACCTGATACACCAAGATGGGATGTTGAAGTCACCCCAAACCACAGTTTTGGGTTCCTCCAACACAACACCCAGGGCGGCCTAGATCAGCTAAGTCAGGACAGCTGATAAACAGCAGGGTGGGTGGTACACCAACAGCATTTCTAACCTGTCTTTTTGGCCCGACACCAAATGCAGGTCCTTCAGTACCACTCTGAGAGAGAGGTTTCCTGGTGGTGGGAAGTAAACCCCTATTCACTACAGCAACACCTCCTCACACCCTCCAGTCTGGGCTGATGTCGTACTGAATACTCAGGTAGGCAGAGCAGAGTCTGATCTGGCCTCCCCAGCAATACACACAAATCATGGAACTTTTCAGCTACCTGCTTACCCAGACATGTTTTAGAACCATCATTCAATATCATCAGTTACAACTGGGAGATTAGGGTCACAAGATAACAAACTAAGGTCGAGTAGTAGGTACATAACATTCCACATGCCAAGAGGAAGATGTTGAGTCCACTTCAGCACTCCTCCCCTTGTATCTTACTTGTGAGGTTTGCAGTCAATATCACAAATGCATGTTTTGCTAGACAAGCACAGGGCTTGTGGACAGAGAGTTCTTTAACTTCTTAGAGAGGACGTCTGGAGTTCCTCCAGGTGGGAACTCTGTAACAAAGTAGACAATCCTTTCTACTTCCTTCTGCCTGTGAGGAGACTTTCTCTTTCCACCATGACTCAAAGATGACCAGATGTGCATGACTAAAGCTCCTGCATTGAGCCATGTTAGCTAAGACTACCAACTTTTATTTTACTGTAACTTTTAAGTATTTTTTGCTCACTACTTTGCTGTATTTGCTGCCTGCATTGAAATGTAAGTAAACCCTTTTAATTTATCTTCCTAAAGAAATGTAGTTCATTATTTGGAATGGAGGTGAAGAGGGGGAGGTCAACAGACCACAAATAATTGGGATTAAAATGTGTAATTGGCTAATTCCTAAGCTTTAATGAGCTGCAAAACTTACAAATGTTTTACTCTGCTAAAAAGACTTCACAACCAGTTTTTATTTTTGCATTTCTCCCACGCACATTGGGAGAGGAGGTTTAGATCTAAATCTATAGATTTAATCCTCAGTCCATTTCCCACAATACTGAGTGGGAACACCACTCTCACCCCAGGTTGCCTCCCACAGTGCCTGCCTACAATTTCATAGCCTGACTGACAATAGGAGATGCCCCATGTCTCCCCAAATCAGCAGGTAAAAAAGGAAAAAGGTAAAGGACCCCTGAATGGTTAAGTCCAGTCAAATGTGACTATGGGGTGAAGCACTCATCTCGCTCCAGGCAGAGGGAGTCAGTGTTTGTCCACAGACAGCTTTCCGGGTCATGTGGCCAGCATGACTAAACCTCTTCTGGTGCAACGGAACACTGTGATAGAAGCCAGAGGACATGGAAACGCTGTTTACCTTCCTGTCGCAGCAATACCTATTTATCTACTATTTATCTACTAGTGTGCTTTTGAACTGCTAGGCTGGCAGAAGCTGGGATAGAGCAATAGGAGCTGACCACCGAGGAGTGGATTCGAATTAAATCAGCAATCCCCTTTGGTGTAAACTCTGCCACTCACAGCAGAGCCTGTTCTTATAGCAAGGCTGGCTACGGACCACAGCCACACCTCAACTGTATTCACTCAGCCAACAATCAACCAATACTTTGTACTGCAATCAGCACAAACACTCACTTATATATCAGTGCAGGCAAATATATCAGTGGACAAACTGATGCAAGCAACAAAACATGCACACTATCTTGCTGCCTGGGAGAGTACACCAGGCAGGGGTGATGCCAAACAGCCTTCCCTGATTAGTCTTCTATTGGTCTGCTCCATTCAAGCAAACACATGAATTAGATATATATGTTTCTGTGGAAAACACAATCCTCTTAAACAGAACTGTAAAGGTAGCATTCCCCAGTTCACAAAAGGATACCAATTATCACCGTTAGTAGAAATAATTACAGTACTCTTTCAGCAGCCAGCATACATTTTCCTGCAAACAGATTTTTTTGAATGAATAATGAAGGCTCAACAGATGGGAAATCGTTTCCAAATGAAGCATAAGTATCTCAGTGATTAGCATGGGAATAGCAATTCAATGAGAGCTGAGTTCCTACCAGAACTGTAGAGGGAAAGTAGCGTTTAATCCTCCTCCTCCTTCATACCACCCCAAATATATTGGCAATATTACATTTTCAAACTCAGTCTTAAAACACTGTTGATACAGAACTGAAATTGTGATCTGGAAAAATGAAGAAACAGAAAAGGCATTGAATATACAGTCATACCTCATGTTATGTTTGCTTCATGTTACGTTCTTTCAGGTTACGTCCCGCGGCAATCTGGAAGTACCAGAAAGGGTTACTTCTGGGTTTCGCACTAGCGCATGTGCAGAAGCGCCAAATCGCGTGTTCGCACCTGCAGATACGGCACTTCAGGCTGCGCTCTTTTCATGTTGCATACGGGCCTCCGGAACAGATCCCGTTCGCAACCAGAGGTACCACTATATTCCCCTAGAGCAGAAGCAGGGAACCTATGGCCTTCCAGATGTTGTTGAACTCCAGCTCCCATCACTTCTAGTCAGCATAGGCAATGGTCAGGGATCATGGGAGCTGTAGTAAAATAACGTTGGGTGGGCTACATGTTCCCTTTCCCATCCCTGCTCTTGGCTTTTTCTGTTGTTCCCGAGAAGCGGCTTAGTCTTGCTGGCCACATGACCTGGAAGCTGTATGCCGACTCCCTCAGCCAACAAGCGAGATGAGTGCCGCAACCCGAGTCATCCGCGACTGGACCTAATGGTTAGGGGTCCCTTTACCTTTTTAACCAGGAATTCCTTAATGAACAGTGGATTGGACTAAGTCTGATTTTAAATAAAAACTACAGTGGTACCTCGGGTTAAGAACTTAATTTGTTCTGGAGGTCTGTTCTTAACCTGAAACTGTTCTTAACCTGAAGCACCACTTTGGCTAATGGAGCCTCCCGCTGCTGCCATGCCGCCGGAGCATGATTTCTGTTCTCATACTGAAGCAAAGTTCTTAACCCGAGGTATTATTTCTGGGTTAGCGGAGTCTGTAACCTGAAGCATATGTAACCTGAAGCGTATGTAACCCGAGGTACCACTGTAATTTAACATGCGAAAAATGCAAGTAGATGTAATTTAAGTCTGAACAAATATGGAATCCTATCTGCTTAATAAAAATAAGCATACATCACTAACATAATAATTATTTCTAATATAATCTGGATGAGAAATGGGTACATAGCTCGGTGGCAGTATATGCATTACTAGAGAGGCATGATAATATATTTTGTCCACCTATCACTTGGTTTTTCTGTGACACATCTCTTGGGTGCTTTGGCTGAGATGAAGACACCTCAACAGCTATACACGCTGGCACACTTTCTCCACAAGATTTCCAGATGAGGCAAATAATTCAAAAGGTCCATAGTTAGCGTATGTTGGGGGGTCAAGCATTATACTTCACACATGAGGAATTGATAAAACACTTTCCATATTTTATCTTTTGCCCCCTGGTTACTTACGCCTAGCTTTGTGTCAATTTCTCTTTGGGGGAAAAAAGCACCTTGCCAAACCTTAAGGTCCCGCACCAGTCGAACTTTATTTACACACCCACCTTTCCAACGTTTGCAATTAGCGTTTCCGAATAGAAATTCAGGTCTCAATCCTAAGAGAGATCACAAGCAAGAGTCGTTTTGCTTTTCGGCTGTGGGAGAAGGCAAATAGTTCAAAAGGTCCATAGTTAGCAACTCAAAACGTGCGATTTGCAGAGAATATGCTTTTCCTCCTCAACAAACCTGTGATGCAGGTGAGGCTGAGCGAGAGAGAGAAACCAGCCCAAATGGGGTCGCCCTCAGCTTCGGCCGCGGCTGAGTGCCGATTTTTGAACTTTTTTCGAATCCCGCCTCACGGTTTAACGGCTTAACCGCTACTCGCTACGGCAGTTTCCGAAACTCAGGAACTTTTCAGTTGTTCCTCAGACTTCTTTTTTTTAAAGTTTCCCCTCTGCTAAAGAGGCGCTCAGTTCCTCTTTCGCCTCATGAGACGCAGGGGAAAAGGGCGGGAAAGGCGTGGTGAGGCGAAGGAGGAGGAGAAGGAGGAAGCGCGCAGGGCCAACTTGGCTGGGCCAACTCAGCGCCTCAGGCCAGGCGGGCGGTTTCGAAAGCCGCTTCCCCTCTTTCGCCCCCCTCGGAGGCGGCGCCGAGCCGGTTTCAGCGCCCCCCGCCGCTACACACCTGCCAAACCTTCGCCGGCGGCCTTATGGCAGCCACACCGTCCGCGGCTGCTGCCCTGAGCCGCTTGCGGAGCGCCCTGAGCAGGCGGCGAGGAAGGCTGCTCTGGTGGAGCCGGAGCTGGCCGGGCGCCCCCTGGGGACGGCCTTCGTGCGGCCGCCTCCTCAGCGGCGGCCGTTGCCTCTCTCAGGCGAGCGACCCCTTCCTGAGGGGGAGCTATGGCGAGGTGTCCCGGAGGGCGGCCGAGGCGCCCGGGGCTTTCTGGGGGGCGCTGGCTCGGGAGGCGCTGCTGTGGGACGCCGCGCACCACACCGACTGCGAGTGGGATTTCGCACAGGGCCGCGTCCGCTGGTTCTTGGGCGGCCGCTTAAATGTGGCGGGTAAGGAGCGCCTTCCTTGGGCAGGAGGGGCGAGGAGTCGCCGCTGGCGCGCACACATCTTATATATAGCTATATATATCTCTCTCCTCCGTCCGTCTTCTCGTTCCTCGAGTCCTTCAGCTTTCGAAAGCTTATCTAATTCAGTGCCTGGAAGTCACTACCCAAGTGATATGGAAAGCCAGGCGCCTGCGAAGTGATGAGGTGGCTATTAATGCGGCGAAGAGAAAGAAAATAAGGGGTCGAATGCACTCTGCATATGCTCAGAGGCACCTGCATTGTGTCAGGTCGGGCCTTTTCGATCGGCCCTGCTGCGAAAAACAACTTTTAGGGCCTGAGCTTTGGCTTTCTGGAGCTGAGCTCGAGGAGCCCGCATGAGTTGTAAGACTACACAAGTTTTCCAGGGCAGAATGCCCTGGAAATCTTGTGCATCTGTAGTTCATAGGGTGCCTAGGCTAGGAAAGAGTTTTGGAATAAGACCTCGAGGAGTCAACATAAAAAAGGGAAAAATTAAGTTGTGGCTCTTAGGATAATGCATCTTCATATTTAAAACACATTTTCTCCCCACCATCTGCCGTGCATTTGTGAAAGCCAATGTGGCCCTGTGAACAGAGTACAGGAAATAGAGTTCAAAGTAGACAAACAAGCTTTTTCAGCAATTGTCAGCTCACATAATGGAAGCAACCTTTGTTTTGTGTGATGCAGGTGGCCTTGCTTAAAGATATGCCGGGAGGGAAAGCAATATGCAAATAAGTGAATTGCTCATTATTTTTATTTCATTGTGTTTGAGGTCACGGCCGGTTCATCATTCTCGTATGACATGTTTTTTTGCTGCTGTGGTTCTTGTGAGGTAGGGAAGCAGCATTTTCATCTTACAAATTAATAGCATTTAAATACTTTGCTGTGGGATGGCAGGGGAGGGGGGGAAGCATTTTACCTCCAGTGGACATTTCCATTGTTGCTTGGAAATACCACATGGAATGCGGTTGAGCAAGCGTTCCAGGGCCTCCCTTATTTATACTGTATAGTCATATATCAACGTAAAAAGCAGATTATAAGAACCGAAGAATAGCCTGCTGGATCAGGCCAATTGCCCATCTAGTCCAGCATCCTGTTCTCACAGTGGCCAGCCAGATGCCTGTGGAAAACCAAGGAGCAGAACATGAGCACAAGAGCACTCTCCCCTCCTGTGTTTTCTAGCAACTGGTAGTGTGAAACATTACTGCCTCCAAAGTAAAATGAACAAAAGACAGGTCCCTGTCCCAAAGAACTTACAAAGAACATTTGCAGGTGTGTGTGTATATATATATATATATATATATATATATATATATATATATATTTACCAAAGAACTTAAAAGTCACAATTACTTAAAGCTCTCTGAGAGCTCTTTTGGGTGGCAATTTTGCATACTTCTGGTTGCTTGCTGTGTACCATATTGAGAGTGTGGGAAGCAGAATAAAATGAGTACCCTTGCCGTGTGTGTGTGATTATGATGCACACAGATTGGATATATACTAAAAGCATGTATTTCAACATTTGAGATTGCCATATAGGTTTACCTCATGATTATATTAATTGATTTATTATTATTTCAGGTGGCAGCTTTTTCTATTGATTAACCCTGAGAATGAGCATAGTCCCTGGATGTTGGCTGCAAAGTGCATGTCATTTCACATTGGCCTATAAACATTTCATGCATTAGACTTTGCAGTTATATTCAAACAATTAAGCACAAATAAATAACAGTATTAACATGTTAGATCCATAATTCCGACCCCATCAAGGGTTACTGTGCTCCACTAAAAAGAAAACTAGACCCCAAAGCCCTTTAATTTGCTGTCCTGTTTTTCCACAGAGTTGTTAAAAATACAAACCACCACTTGCTTCCTTCACTGTTTTAGACTCTTCACATCTGCTCCGCAACCTTTTAACCACCTGGCTGACCTCAGATCTTCTGGAAACTACCATCTGTTTTAAAACTAGATTGGCCATTTTTTCTAGTTTGGGCTGATTCTTTTGTAACTGTTGCATTAACAAGCTAGATATAGGATGGGCTTAGTTTGTCTAGTAGAAAATAAGGTGTTGTCCTATCAAAAAGCTATGCAATGCCATAAGAATGTAAATGAAACAGCTTCCAGAAGCTTTCCTTGCAAAAGAACCTATTGTTAGATTTTTGAAAATCCTGCTGTTAAAAATAAGACATGTATAAATAAAGGCCTTGTAAGACATATACTGTACAGTATGTACTTTTACATGATTCTGCAGAAAGAGTGAATGTATCAATACTGAAACATGGAAAGCTCAAGGAGCCATAGTTGGTGATGGTGCTAACCACTTAATTCAACACAAATTCCTCTTAAATAGTTGCTATGGGCACTACATTTTTCTGGTACATGGAATGCTTGTTGCTAGGAAGCCTCATCTGTGGAAGTTGAACTTGGCTTTGTGGTAAAAGCACAATTTGTTCCTACCCCTCCTGCTTTTAAAACTTGGATAGTAAATGAAACTGCTAGCAGATGAGGATGTGATTTCTCTTTATTATTGGTTTTCTGCAGGGTCTGTAATACTAAAATGCTTTGTGACAATTATTTTTTAAAAAAATAAAAATCTAACTTGACCACAGTTGACAATTGAAAAAATGTTCCACAACCTCTCCCAATATTATGTACTTAGAATGAGACTGAAGTATTTTTTTTGCTCCTGCATCCCTTTTCCTTTTTGCCATGTCATAATGGTTTATTATCTTTCAGCAATTACAGAAGTATAAATAACAAAAATGAAGATTAACCAATAGAAAAACAGTTCCATGAGCTTTAAAATTGTTTCTGTCACTTTAATGGGATGGACAAGCCATGCACCCTCAGTCCTTGCCTTATTTTTTATTTGGAACAGACTATTACTCACACATATTGTCCTGCTTTGAAAGAAGCTAAATATACCAAAGGTTTTCCCTGTCTATTTGTCTTGGTAATTTTCTTTTTTCTCCTTTGGCAAAGAGTCTTCAAAGTAGAATTATAAGTTTAATGCTAAACATAATGAATCTGTGACTGTAGATTTCGAGCATATTCAATTACATATTGAAAAATTAAGGAAAAATAGTGAAAGATGAAACTACAGTATTTGAGGTTCTTACCGTACAGTGTTGGGGACCAACAATGGGAGAGGGCTATTGTATTCATGCCTTGCTTGTGAATTTCCTAGAGGCAACTGATTCTGCTGTCAAAGTCATAAAATATGTGTTAGTGCAGCTTTGGTAGACGAGAACTGAACATTTTGGCTTTAGCATCCGAAAATTGCTTTTTTAATAGCTGCTTTTCTCCTGTAAAGTTGTTTATAATAACAGGAACTTAATTTTTGTTGTGTTAAGTAATACTAAAGAATAAGTGAAAGTGCCTCTCAGCATGTGCTATGCAGAGTGCTGATCCCTCACTGCCAAATGATTTTGTGTGCCATCAATAGGGTTCTAATTGTAATCACTGTTTTAACTAGCAATAGCAAGGTAATAAGATTTTAAATCCACAGTGGTTCATTATAAAGTAAGTGGCTCTGAATCCCTCTTATAGGAACTGGTGTCCCCATGGCTGTTTGCCGCTAGCTGTGATTGCATAAACAGTGGCTATCACCACCCCCACTAAAGTTGAGTGCTAACCTTAGCAAATGAGGCACATGAGATGATACACATTCAGCAAAAGCTCAGGCTACAGTAATCCTGGAACAGTACTACTTTATAGGGGAAGGGTTGTAGCTCAGTAGTAGAGCATCTTCTTTGCATGCAGAAGGTCCCAGGTTCAAGCATCTGCTGGAAATGTTCCCTGCCTGAAATCCTGGAAAGCCATTGCCAGTCAGAGTCAGTTCCACCTGTGGGATGGTTGTGGGAAGTGGCATGATTAATGTTCTTATGGGTGTAGCCAGGGTTTTTTTTTGGGGGGGGGACTGACGTGATTGGTCAGTTAAGGATATTACTTGATGGGGGGCAACTGGCCCCCCTTGGCTACACCCATGATTGTCCTCCATATAAAAAAAACTTCCTTTCTTTAGAAACGATTACAGTAGAGGTTACGTTAGGACCTTTCTCCCCGCTTCCTCTCTGTTAATTTAAATACAGTTGCACTCATTTACACTAACAGTTCATTTCGGTTAATAAAAAAGATACAGCTGTTTCTCTTACACTGCTCAGTTAACCATGTTTACTCAGAATTAAGTCCCACAGAGTTCAGTAGGCCTTAACCCTCTAGTCACAGTGCTTAGGATTGCATCCTTCAGTATTCCAATTGTTCTCATTCAAAGTGCAACACAGCTTAATAAAACTCATGGGAGATAAACCTAGGCACATCAGTTCTTTAACACTTTCTGGATGTGAGTTTCTATTTTAAACAATTATCACAGTGATCAGGTTTCATCATTGCAGTTGACATGCTGGAGAAATTTACAGTAAAGTCACAGATGACATTTTCCAGAAATGCCACATTTTCTTCAGCTGCTTTTTTTTACAAGTTAATATTCTACAAGGTGAGGGTGTTAAAGTTACTCACAGATGGATTATTATGCTGAAAGAAACTGCTTTAGAATCCATTTCAATTTGATCATTGACTAGCATTTGGTCCAGTTCTTTGTAGCTTACATGTGACATTGTTCAAAATTCAACAGGAAGAACTGCCAACTTTCATTTATTTTAATGGAGCTTTCTATATTATGCACACTTTTGTTAATTATATTTTGACTCCATTTCATATTTGCTCTACTTATCACTCTACTTATTTGCTCTACTTATCACTTTCTCTTCTTATCTTCATAGCACTGTTGTATGCATTCTTACTTAGAAGATGACAATAACTTGCTTAAATTGGTTTAGAGTTGATGTGTTAATGTTTAATGGGGGGAATGTATTTTGTCGTACATGTTTCATAGAAAAGGATAGCAAATTGCATTGTAATAAAAGGGTAAAAAGAAAAAATGATTATAAGGTGGAGTATAAAAATATTTTAAAATAAGTAGAATTTAGCTAAAAAGCAATTCTCAATCAAGTCACCAGTGTATAAAAATAATCAAGGTCATGAAAACCATTTAAATGTTAAATATTAAGGAAGAGAAGAGTTAAATGACCTAGTTAAGCTACCGTTGCCATACACATAAGAGTTGAGAAGGTACTTGAATGTGGCTGGAATAATTAAAGGACTCTAGTGCTGCTTTTGTTCATTGAAGAAGCCTTAATTTTCAAGGATGTGATATTTGGTCTCAGGCATGGGAGGGGGGGCATACTGTGGAATTAAGTATTTTACTGCATAATTTCCCCAGTAAAGTTTCTTTAAGCTTTGTACAGTGAAGAACTGTCCTTGATTGTTGATTACAGTATTTGTAAATAGAGGACTCCCTTAGGGTCAAATTAAAAGAAAAGGACACCAAGAAGGGCATTGAAGGGATTGGCTGAAGAGCACAACACTACAGTATTAGGTTTCCAAAACATGAGCTTACAATTACAAAACATATGCATTTTTAGAAGGGTGAAACATAATTACACAACAGCTGTCTACTACAAAATCTGATGGCCAAACTTCAACTTTGATTTAAAAAGGCTGGATTTCCTAGCCTTTAAGTGCTGGAAAGAGGGCCTGTTAAACTCAAAGCTGAGGGAGAATTGTGTGTATCAATCATCCTGTGCTTAGGAGGCAGGACTCCTTTCAGTATGTTATACACATTCCAATCCCTCCACATAATTGTAATATTTAGCAGAGAGAGTGGGGGCAGGGGGGGGAGCGCTACATTAACCAAATGGCTTTCAGTCTCTTGCCTTTCCAATGTCCTGTTGCTCTGCCTTTCCTATGCAGGCCTTAGCTAGAAGCTATATTTTTCAATAAATATAAATAGATAAATATTATGCATACATTCCTGGCTTACATACCAATCACATAGCTCTTATTTGCCTGGTTTTAGACTGTAGGTGGTCTAAACTACAAAGAACATCAACAACCCATGAAGGGAGTTAGTCAGTTGTGGCCATCTTGTGTTATAAACAGAATCCTACTGTTAAAGTTTCAACAACTGTATATGGCAACTGTATCTATTGACATCCTTACATTTACTGTCTCAGCATTCTTGTAGATGCTTGACTGTAGTATATGTTTATAAACTAAACTGATGTACAGTGGAATTTCATTTAAGGATTCTGAAATACTGAAATCATCTGAATACTGTACGTTGATGCTCTTGACTATTTCATTGGGACATTATTGTAGATTTGCATGTCAGAGGCTCTTTAAATAAATTATATTTGTTCATTATCTTTAAAAAATATTAATAGCACAAGTTGATTATCAAATCTGACACTTTAGAATCTACTGTAAATGTTGCTTTTTTATAATTTGTTTCTCTGCAGTTAACTGCTTGGACCGGTATGCACAACACTCTCCAGAGAGAGTGGCTTTGATCTGGGAAAAAGATGAGCCTGGCACTGAAGAGAAAGTCACCTACAGGTATGACTTCAGAATGTGTCTTATACTGCAGTTGGGGCATGCTTACTGCCTACTTCAAGAGCTTTTGTACAAAATCTTTTCCATTCTTTAATGATGGCCAGCCTAAAGAAGAGGAATCAGTCCAGGAGTAGTGGTGAACAAGATGACAACCAGTGTTTCTTTTAGCAGAGCGGTTCCCAAATAGTGGGTTAGAACCCAGCAGTAGATTGATGGGACATTTGGCGGTAGCTGAGCAGCCTGTCAGAAAGGGGCTACTGGAAACCATGTGGCAATGTTGCCTAAAGAATATTCATAACTGTTCAGTTGTCATTAACAGGTATTTAATAAGACAGAATTTCATTATTATGATTAAATAATTTCTGAACCACTTAATATATTAAAAATATGTCTACAAAAAAGAAAACGGATGAATTAATCTATTACAAAATATTACAAAAGTACAGTTACATCTAAACACAGTTACACATAAAAATGCAACAAAAATTTGCCTGACAATGCTATTTCAACACATGTACAGTAAGAAGATAGCTGTGTCAGAAGAGGAAATACAGTTTGCAATCAAGCTGAAGCTAGTGTAAGAAAAAGGAACCAGTCCACATGGATGTGAGGGCTTTCTGCAAATGAACATGGGCTGCGTCTAATAAAAATGTAAGAATATCTCTGTGCAGCCCACCTTGGAGGATTTGTAGTGCCTCATCACAATCCTGGATTGCCAAGAAACCAAGTTAGGGTAGAGGAGCAAAAGTGAAAGCTGGTTGCACAACAGCGGTGGCCTTGGCATGGAGGTGACACTGACGGGAGAGTGGTGGTTTGGAACAATGGCAGAAGTATGAGTGAAGTGCTATGAATTATTTCAGAGCTGTGCATTCTTTATCTGTCTCACATGAGACAGCAAGGGAATGGAAGAGGAAGAAGTTTCAGGACAGCAAGAAGGGGGGATACTGAAAGGAAATGAGTGGCTCTTCTAAACAATGGCAGGGGTAAATTGGTCATGGGAGGGAAATTGTGGTTTTAAACAACAGCAGAGATTGTACCTTAACACAGTGTATTTCATTCCTGGAACCATTTGCTATCTTCAACATGATGTTCCAGATGCAAAGTAAGAATTTAGAAAATATATGTTATTACCAAGCAAGCACTCACATGCACACAACATCCATAAGCTGAAGTTAACCTTCTCTAACTGAACAAGCTAACTGACTGACTTGCTCTTAAGATTCTACTCAATTTAAAGCTACAGCAACATATACTATCATGGGGTGTGCACACAGAGGGGGCTGCAGAACAGGGGGGAGAATGAGGCATGAAAACGGTAAGGGGGGGTTGTCTGTGTTCAAGGGATAGTTGAAAAAAGGAGGTAGGAAAGGGAGACTGGCTGGCACAGACCTTGTCTTCTTAATGGCACATCACCTTGCTCTTTGTTTTCCAGACTGGCACTTCTCCCAGGTGATTGCCTGTATGGGAAACTGATTTGGCCTGTTTGGCTTAAATCCAGCATCTGGCAGCCCATTTTAATACTCCAAGCCTTGATTAAACTCCAATACCCACTAGACCCAGGAATTTAGGGGAGGATCTGACACCAATAAATTTAGGGGAATCAAGGCACCCACAAACTCCTAACAATATATTCAAATATTTAGTTTCATATTCAATATGATGGAGTCATATCCACTCTAGTCTGAGATTCGTATGAATAGCATATTTAGTTTTATTTATGAAATTAAATACATTGGAGCTCTCAGCCAAACCATTCATTGCATTCAATGTCTGATCACATTTAATGTATATGTTGCTTTTTAAATAGCAATTTCAGGGGCAATTTGCACATGGTGCATTTATTTATTTAACATCATTTCTATATTATTTAATTGTAATAAGCCTCTAAGTAGCGTAAATAAAATGCGGGGCCCTTCCTTCTGCACTGTGATTCTGATGAAAATTGCCCCACAGAGCACAAAGTTGCTATTTGCTGTGGGAGCTATATTGTTATTAGTGCCAGTAGCAATTTATATTCCATGGCAAATGGCAGTTTCGTAGTGGGTTGTTTTCATTGATAGCACAGCATGGGGCTGGAAGAGGAACGGATAGCCCCATGTGTTGCATTCTTGATCCTGACATGGTTCCCCTCCCCCCAAATTGTGCATAAGGCTCATTGGCTATTTTAAACGCCAGTATATTCCTTTAGGTATTTTGTTAGGTTTGCCTTCAAGTAAGAGAGTTTGAAGAAACTGAGCTCTGACCATACTCTGGTCTTTGGTCGTCTCAGTAGGAACAAGGCCTGCAAACAGAGTGTTTCCTTTCAAGCTGTTCTGATATCTGTTAATAATAGCAAGCTGTTGGTAGACTTATCAGCTAATTAACCAAGCTGCTATAAAAATGCATTGACTGCTCTAATGAGTTTTGTCCATGCCCAGCTGTTGCTTTCAATAGATGTAGGTATTGCACAGAAAGCAGGTGACCAGTGAAATAAAAATATGTGTGTTGATAAGAGGCATGAGTACTGTACTTTATCAGTAAATAGTGTGGACATTTTAGCAGGGATTATTATTACAGTATAGTCTGTGTTATATCCACATATTATTTATTATTTATTGAATTTACATCCTGTCCTTCCTCCCAAAGCAGACCAGACTGGCAAACAGATACACAATTTAAAAACAAAGGAAAAAGCATTCTATAACAGTCAACATTCTAAAGGCAGCTACAATTGAAAACATCTAAAAGCAGTTACAGTGACAGTTAATGATCTTGAGGTTGCCAGGAGCAGTATTCTTCAGCCACAAATGCTTGGGTAAACAGGAATGTTTTCAAATTTCTCCTGCAAATTAATAATGATAGAGACAGGTGCCCCTCACTAGGGAGGGCTTTCCACAACAGGCAAAGTACTACTGAAAGGGCCCTGTCATGAGTCAGCCGAACCAACTGGGCAGCTCTCAGCAGTGGCACTATCAGCAAGGCCTCACCTTCTGATGATAGGGTCTGAGCTGGAGAAGGCGCTTTTTTGGATCCTTGGAACCCAAGCCATTAAAGGTTTTATATTGCAGCACCACTATCACGTGGTCCCTTCAAGCTACCCCTTATCAATGCAGCAGTTGCATTCTTCACTAGCTGTAGCCTCTGGACTGTCTTCAAGGGCAGCCCCATGTAGAGCACATTACAGTAGTCTAAGCAAGAGGACAACTGAGGCCAGGCTATCCCAGTCCAGGAAGGAACCATAGCTGGTGAAACAACCTAAGCTGGGCATAAGCACTTGTGGCTTACATACATACTTCCATATTTGAAAGTAAATAATGTGTACCTCCTATTTGGAGTGTCTGAGAAACACTGAGATGGTGTTGGGAGGATAGGCCATTTTCAACTTGGGCCTTAACTTAGGAGATAAAGCAAATAATTTCAATGGGAGTTTCTCATATCACTAGTTCTTTTTTTAAGCAGGTCAAAAGCTGTTTGTCACTCAATCAAAAGTTTGGGCACTTTGCTTCCCTCCCTGTGGAATGCACTCCCATCAGATGTCAAAGAGATAAACAACTACCCAACCTTTAGAAGACATCTGAAGGCAACCCTGTATAGGGAAGTTTTTAATGGTTGGTGTTTTTTGTGGTATCATGTGTTGTAAGCCACCCAGAGTGGCTGGGGAAACCCAGCCAGATGGGCAGGGTACTAATAATAATAATAATAATAATAATAATAATAATAATAATAATAATAAATTATTTATACCCTGCCCATCTGGCTGAGTTTCCCCAGCCACTTTGGGCGGCTCCCAATCAAGTGTTTAAAACAATACAGCATTAAATATTAAAAACTTCCCTTTTATGACTTGCAGCTACATGTATTCAGAAAATATATAATACAGTGACAACGAACTGGTGATCATCAGTTTTGCTCCGGATTTTTTCAGCATGATCCTGATGCATATTTGCAAAATACACAGTACCATCTTGATGCATATTTGCAATATACACAGTCATAAAACTGATCCATTGACAGCTACCACTGGATAGATAAATGTAATATATTTCCATGAAAATATTTGCTTTATCTCAGGAGAATGCATGGAAGCATTGGCATATAGATAACTGTATAGGAACTGTCAGCACAAGAGGCTGTCGCCTTTTTTTTAGAGGTGTCGAATTGTGGATGCCTGGATAAGTGTTGCAGCCTACTTCTTGAGTGGAGGAATGGAAAATATTATACAACTATATATATATACATTAATAGGAATGGAAACAGTTCTAGCTTTTGTTGCTGGTTGGCTTTCTTTCTGAGCACAATACAGGGAGGGAGGAGTTTGTGGCCCTCCAGATGTTGCTGGATTGCAGCTCTTATCATTCTGCAAATTCTCCTGGCTGTTTCTTCCTGCTGTGCTTCATCTGGTTACAGAGCACTACTGGGAGGGAAAATACCCAAGGGCGTTTGCAGGGGATAATCCAGTGGTGGCTCGTGCCTACAGGGACTGGTAGGGCAGAAGGCAGAGAGCTGCATGAGGGCAATGCTGAGACTGAGAGGAGGCACTGACAACCAGTGCCACCCTCAAGACTGAAAGTAGGTAGGTGGAGCCGGCTGAGGTTGGTGGAGCAGTGTCCCATTTGACCTAGTGGACCAGCCTTCACCAGACTCATCCATGGATATGAGCAGGATTAAACTCCACCTGTCAATTCTCACTTGTAAATATCTTCTGGTCCCTTTGTTAGTAATAGGAGACAAACCTCAGCTTGGAAATATTGAATTTACTTCACAATGTGTAGTTCTGTCCTTACAGTCCCTTCTGAAAATGTTCTGATCCTGTGCAAGACTTTGATATCATTTTCTTGAAACGCATCTGAATTATTTGGATAGTGTGAGATGAAATGGTTGTCTACTAAGACAGCTATGGTTTGGCAGACATCCCAGTTTCTCATTTTTGTTTAGCCATAAAACTTGTAGGTAGCTTTGGAAGAAATACGAACTTTATATCAGTCTCCATTTAATTATTTTTAGACTCTATTCTAAGAGTAAAAACAACTTTTTAAAAAATAGCCTTATTCATAGATTTGTTGATTTCGGGTTGGGCCATTAGTTGCGTAAGAAGTAATTACACAATCAAATGCATATGAAACAAATTACAGTTTTTAAGGCTGAGCAAGGAGGCATGCTTCTTACAAAGCATTCTTTTTTATATTTGAACACTGTAAGTGTCTCTCGAATGCTATGAATGTTGATGAAGGCCAAGTATTCCTCATGTCAATATTTCAAAAGCACTTGATTTCTATGGTTCAGCCAATGTTGTTATCCAAAAGACCAGCAAGAGACAAAGCTAAGAATTGTTTATACCATTTTTTGGTATAATTCAGATAACAACTTCTCTGAACTTTAGATCATGTATTAAAATGGTTGCTCTCAGCTGTTAAAACAGTGCATATATTTCATTATATGACATACTTTTGAGGACACTAGTGCTGCTGCAGCGGTTGTTTGAAGTGTTTTTATATGTTTTAAACTGTTTTTATTTTTTGATTTGTTGTACCACCATAAGCTGTGGTTTTTATCTACGTATTTTTATTTTGTTTTGGTTTATTTTGGGTTGGGGTGGGGTGATTGTGGAGTGGGGTGGGGATTGGTTTGTTTCAGTGTAATTTTGTTTGTTTGTTTGTTTGCTTTTATATTCTGTAAATGGAGGCGAATATGAGGCTTGGGATTCCTACTGTGGAGGGGCGAAGGAGGTATGGCGGTGGGGGCAGATGTCATAGGCGAAGGGGATCGAGATACGGATATGCTCGTACCCCTTCCAATCTGCGCCCCATCCCGAGAGACGAGGGTAGGGTGAGCAAAGATTACTCACCTCCGTCACTGGTGTTGTGCAATGCCAGGTCTATAGGCAACAAAACCGCCACCCTGCGAGATTTCTTCATCTCGCAGGGGGTCGACCTGGCTTGTGTGACGGAGACCTGGGTGCGCGAAGGGGATACTGTTACTTTACGAGAGATGGCGCCCCCAGGTTTCTCCGTCCTCCACCAGTCGCGGACTGTGGGCCGGGGGGGAGGGGTGGCATTATTAATCCGGGAAGATTGTTCTTTCAGGGCTCTACCATCGCCATCGATCCCCGGCATTGAATGTGTTGGCCTAGTGTGGGGCTCCGAGGTGAGCTTGGCTGTCTGGCTGGTGTACCGGCCACCTAGCGCACCAGCAGCCACCCTGCCAGGCCTGCTGGAGGTGGTGGCCGGCTGGGCCTTGGAGTTCCCTAACCTATTGGTATTGGGGGACTTCAACATCCATGCTGATGCCACTCCCTCCTCACAGGCTCTGGACCTGGTGTCTTCCATGGCGACACTAGGGCTCTCCCAGTTTGTTTCGGGCCCCACACATCAAGCAGGCCACACGCTGGATTTGATCTTTGGTGCTGGTATAGATGTGATCATGTTTCCTTCGATGAAGGTGCCATGGTCTGATCACTACGCTCTGAAAGCCAGGATTGACGTTCCACCCCCACCCTGCTTAGGTGGCGAGCCGATTTGGGCTCGCTCGCAGAGGCTGATGGATCCTGATAGGTTCCGTCAAGCCTTGCGGGACCTTTCTCCCCCTGGCGACTCATTGACTGAGCTTGTTGAGGGCTGGAATACCCATCTCCTGGCAGCCATCAATGAGATCGCACCTAAGCGCCCTCTGCGACCCCGCAGAAACCGAGCTCCCTGGTTTACCGAGGAGCTCCGGAAAATGAAGCGGGACCTCAGACGGCTAGAGCGAGTATGGCGGCGTGCCCGTGACGGAGCTTCAAGAACATCTTATAGGGTTTTTATGAAAACCTACGAGATGGCTGTGAAGGCCACTAAGAAGTCCTACTTCTCGGCCTCCATTGCATCCGCTAGCTCTCGCCCGGCGCAATTATTTAGTATAATTCGGTCTTTAACGTCCCTCGAAGGACAGCCAAATTTAAATAACAAATTGACATACAGCTGTGAGGCATTTGCGAGCTTTTTTGCGGAGAAGGTCTTGTCGCTCCGCCATGACCTCCCTGCCAATTTGGATACAATAAAGGAACTGGAGGCCCCTCGACTGTCCTCGGGTCCAGTATTGGACCACTTCGACCGGATATCCCCAGCCGATGTGGACAGACTCCTCCGAGCTGGAAAGCCCACCACCTGTCCTCTTGACCCGTGCCCGTCTTGGCTGATTAGAGCGTGTCCAGACGAGGTGCGGGCCCTCCTGGGGGATATCATCAATTTGTCCCTTGGCAGGGGACATTCCCAGGGGAACTGAAGGAGGCAGTGGTGCGCCCGCTCTTAAAGAAAACATCATTAGATCCTTTAGATCTATCCAATTACCGCCCGGTTTCGAATCTTCCGTTCCTGGGTAAGGTGATTGAGAGAGCGGTTGCTGAACAGCTTGGTGGGTTTCTGGATGAAACATCGGCTCTGGATCCATTCCAGTCCGGCTTCCGCGCTGGCCATGGGACCGAGACGGCTCTGGTTGCCCTAACAGATGATCTTCGTAGACAGCTGGATCGAGGCGGGTCGGGGCTGCTGATTCTTCTAGATTTGTCAGCAGCTTTTGACATGGTCGATCATGAACTTCTGGACCACCGCCTTGCCGACGTGGGGATCCAGGGCACAGTCCTTCAATGGCTGCGCTCGTTTCTCTCTGGTCGGGGACAGAGGGTGGCGCTTGGGGGGGAATTGTCATCGCGCCACTCCTTGGTGTGTGGAGTGCCTCAGGGTGCGATTCTCTCCCCGATGCTTTTTAACATCTTTATGCGCCCCCTCGCCCAGCTTGTCAGGAGTTTTGGGCTGGGCTGCCATCAGTATGCTGATGACACCCAACTCTATCTGTTGATGGATGGCCATCCTGACTCGGCCCCAGACACACTGATCAGATGCTTGGAAGCTGTGGCTGGATGGTTGCGTGGGAGCCGGTTGAAGTTAAATCCTTCGAAGACAGAGGTCCTCTGGCTGGGACGGGATGATATGGGACTGAGGGGGCAGCTCCCATCTCTTGCGGGGGTGCAATTAGTGCCAGCACCGTCCGTTAAGAGTTTGGGTGTAATCTTCGATACCTCCCTCTCCATGGAGGCGCAGATTGCAGCTATTACAAAGGCGGCATTTTTTCATCTCCGCCAAGCTAAGCAGTTGGCTCCTTACCTCTCTCGCCCTGACCTAGCTACTGTGATCCACGCGACGGTCACCTCCAGACTGGATTATTGTAACTCGCTCTACGTGGGGCTGCCCTTGAGACTGACCCAAAAACTCCAGCGGGTGCAGAATGCCGCAGCGAGACTCCTTACGGGGTCTTCGCTGCGAGATCACATTCATCCGGTGCTATACCAGCTGCACTGGCTCCCGGTGGAGTATAGGATCAGGTTTAAGGTGCTGGTTTTAACCTTCAAAGCCCTATACGGCCTAGGACCCTCGTACCTACGGGACCGCCTCTCCTGGCATGCCCCACAGAGGAACCTACGGTCTTCAAACAAAAACACCTTGAAGGTCCCAGGCCACAGAGAGGTTAGGCTGGCCTCAACTAGAGCCAAGGCCTTTTCGGCTGCGGCTCCAACCTGGTGGAATGCTCTGTCACAAGAGACAAGGGCCCTGCAGGACTTGACATCTTTCCGTAGGGCCTGCAAGACAGAGCTGTTCCGCCAGGCCTTTGGTTAGGGCGCAGCCTGACTCCCTCCTCTGGCAACCTTTACAAAACTTTATGGCTGCCATCAATCTTGATTTTAATTAATTTTTATAATGTTTTTATAATGTCGCACTATTTTGGTGTTGTTAGCCGCCCTGAGCCCGGCCTCGGCTGGGGAGGGCGGGATATAAATAAAATTTATTATTATTATTATTATTATTATTATTATTATTATTATTATTATTATACCTCATTCTGTCTTAATGGCAGGTAATTAATTAATACATAGTAAATAACTAAATCCTGCATAGATGGGAACTTTGGTGTAATAATAATTATCTGTTATAGATCTTTAGACTGGCCACTGAATAATTTCCAAAACATTTTCCCCATTTCATAAGTTCACTACTAACAATGAGTGGGTACCAACTGCATGTACAATATTAGGCAAAAAGGCAATTTCAGATTTGTAACTTTGTTTACGATATAGAAGTAAAATAAAAATGCTCAATGGGATCATCCACTAGGACATAAAAAAAATTCTGGTGGAAATGGATTTCCCCCCAATGCAAATTACACTAATTGGCACAGGGGCTTTTCCTGGGATATCTCCCAATTCAAATTTTTATTAAAAACTCAAATTACTGGGATTGGCATTGCTTTATACAAGCCTTATGCTATAGAAATACATATTTAACAAACTGGAGCATACAGAAATGACATGGTTGTTCTTTCCTGTGTTGCAGGGAGCTTCTGGATATGACTTGCCGCCTTGCTAATACATTAAAGAAAAATGGAATAAAAAAAGGGGACCGAGTTGCTATTTATATGCCTGTGTCCCCAATGGCAGTGGCTGCCATGTTGGCTTGTGCCAGAATTGGTGCTGTTCATACCGTTGTCTTTGCTGGATTCAGTGCAGATTCATTGGCAGGGAGGATCAATGACTGTGAGTAGTTTTCAGATACTGGGAAGGGGTAGCTGATAAACATTCATAGTACAGTATGACTTTTTTCTCATATTGCAGGGCAGTTCTCTTCACACACAACAGGCATTCCCATTATGCGTGACTCATATTCTCCATCATTGAAAAGAATGTGTTAGCCTCTGTATGCACAAAATGTGTGTACAGTAGAGCCCTTTGTAGTATGTTGTGAGGATCATTGGTCAATGGGCCTCATTACACCCACCAGCCAGTTATATGATATCAGATGCAGAGATTTGTTATCTGCGGGCTAAGCATCACAGCACTATGATAAGAGTTAAGCCTCTGCTTAACTATAGAGTCTTGAAGCTTCTTACAAACTAACAATTTTATCAGGGGGTGTAATCTTTTGTGGACAAGAGTCTGTTTCTAGTTTTGCTACAAGACCTTTTGTTTCTGCTGCAACAGAAAACACAGCTACCCCCTCTGGATACTGTGTATGAGCTACTGTTCTGCTATACTATACAGTATATAATGTCTTGGTTACAATATTACTCGGAACAATAATGGAGGAAAACAAACTGCTAAGTCCACAAATGATTTTTCTTGTTAGCTGAATGCAAAGCAGTCATCACCTCTAACCAGGGAGTCAGGGGCGGACGAGTCATAGAACTGAAGAAGACTGTGGATGAAGCTGTAAAGAATTGTCCAAGTGTCAAGTGTGTCTTTGTGACTCAGAGAACTACCAACAAAATCCACATGGGCAGTCGTGATATTCTCCTTGAAGAAGTATGTTCATGATGTTCATGGTACTTCTTTTAAATCAGGTATTTCTATAGGGTGCAATAATATTTTATCACAGCAGGTTATATGCTGGTGTTTGGTCTAGAAGAAATTACTGTTGATGAGCCTAGTTTTATAATTAATCAAAGGCCAGGCTGAAACTTGGAATTGTTAAGTTAGTGCATCCTTGGATTGCAGCTTCATATCTAGAGATGAGAGTCCAGAAAAACTGGGGAATTTTTTTTGGGGGGGAACCCATTTCCCCCCCATCCCCATTATTTTCTGAAGCTGTTTGTTTGTTTTTGAAAATTAGACACATTTTTGGATTAAGAAATCTTTTACTTCAGAATTACTTTTAAGACAAGGTGTTCATATTCTCCCAAAATGATTTTTAAAACTGTGTAGCAGGAAGACTTAGGTGAGTCTGTGTTCAGTCTTGGATCATGAAAAATTGCAAGCAAAATAAAAAATAAATAAATAGTAGCAATGTAAAATATTATGAAAGAGGAGGTGTATTAATTAAAAACATGTTGGAATAAAACAGTCATCAAAAGGTGGGGAATGATGGAGTATCTACTCCCTTGAGTGGGGGGACCACAACTGAAAAGGTGCTCATTTTGTGCCACCTCTGCACCTCAGATGTCAAGTGGGAGCATGGAGGAGCCTCTCCAAAATTAAACTCTATTCTTGAGCAGGTTCATCCAGCAGGATGTGGTTCTGTAGATAATCATTGTCCCAAGATGTTTCAAAGACCAATGGCAGCAACCACAATTGAGTCTGAACGGATTTCAAATGAGGAAAGTTGGTCAAGGATTGAGCAATATGTATAAATCTCCTGGTCTTAGCAAAAGACCTAGTGACTACGTTTTGAACCAGCTGTTTCTGAACTGTCTTCATGGACAGCCCTGTGTAGAGCACATTGTAGGTCTCCAACCAGGCAGTGACAAAGGTATGTATAACAGAGGTCAGGTCTGATTTCACCTGGTAAGGACACTGCTGACTTACCAAATGAAGATGGTAAGGCGTTCCTGGTCAGTGCCTGCACCTGAGCATCCAAGAGAACTCTCTACCAGCAAACTTACCATTTCAGGAGACATGCAACGCCATCAGTACAGGTTGCGCACATAGATCCAGATCAGCATATCTTCCATTTAGCAGTACTTGTCTGGATTAAACTTCAGTTGATTCACTCTCGTTCAGGTCAAAACTGCCCTCAAAACAGCAGTAAAGAACTTCCACTGTTTCCCCAATTCTTGCTTCTTCCAAGATAACTGAAACAAAAGAGGATGCATGGTCTCAGTTGTAATAGCTCCCAGTGAAGAACAGTGCAATGGACTTGTGGCTCCTGGCTAATTAGTTGGTACACAGCCTCTGGACAATACCGTATCCATACCCAAGGTGTGCCTGGAGTTTACTGGAAATGGCAGCTGTCAGTAGAGTGCAGCACAATAGACTTTGGGCCACTGTTTCTGCACAGAAACATGAAAATGTTTAAATAAACAAAACCACAACTCTATGAATCCAGAACATTGCTTCAGTTTTTATGAAATGGCCCTTTTTTGGATGTTTTTATGTTTAAATATGTGCTGTAAGCCACCAATCAGATGGGTGGGGTATGATGATGTTGTTGGTGATTAATAATAATAATAATAATAATAATAATAATAATAATAATAATACTTCCTCTTTCTTTTCTTTATTTAGGAGATGGCTAAGGAGGTGCCAGTTTGTTCCCCTGAAATAATGGACAGTGAAGATATGCTCTTTATGCTTTATACCTCAGGGAGCACAGGAAAACCTAAAGGGATTGTTCACACCCAAGCTGGCTATCTCCTTTATGCTGCCTTTACGCACAAGGTACACCAGAAATCATATCTCTTGGAAAATAACACTTGTTGTTTTACTATATTAGTAATAATTGTGGAGAACAGATAGTAAAAATAAATTTGTGTGGGGGGAGATGTACTGATGGTTTTTGAAAATGGTGCCTGGTAAAATTTTCTCTGATTCGTTCTGCTACTTAAAGTATAAAAGGTAAAGGTAAAGGTACCCCTGCCCGTACGGACCAGTCTTGCCAGACTCTGGGGTTGTGCGCCCATCTCACTCAAGAGGCCAGGGGCCAGCGCTGTCCGAAGACACTTCCGGGTCACGTGGCCAGTGTGACATCGCTGCTCTGGCGAGCCAGAGCCGCACACGGAAACACCGTTTACCTTCCCGCTAGAAAGCGGTCCCTATTTATCTACTTGCACCCAAGGGTGCTTTCGAACTGCTAGGTTGGCAGGCGCTGGGACCGAGCAACGGGAGCGCACCCCGCCGCGGGGATTCGAACCGCCGACCTTTCGATCGGCAAGCCCTAGGCGCTGAGGCTTTTACCCACAGCGCCACCCGCGTCCCTACTTATATGTATATGCACACCAAAAGTATATGCACACCAAAAGCTGACATTTTAGCCCTAAAATGTCTAAATAATTTATTCAGCTTCAGTATTGAAAAGTATTTTATTCCCTCCATAATTCTGGTTATACATTCTATTGGGCAATGTCACTGACCAGATATTTCATTCACTTATTTACAGCATTTGTATTCTGCTACATAAAATAGATTTCTTTGGGTGGCTTAACAATAAATGAGTGAAAACCGGCAATAAACAAAATAACATACAAAATGAAAAGCTACATAAACACAACAGAAATCAAAACTCATTGCACTCCAAAATGTTAAAACTGAGAAGCGCAGACTACATCAATTAAAAAGCCTGGGTGAATGAAGAGGTATTCATGTTCTGCTGAAAAGGGCTTAAGAACAGTGCTTAGAGCAGGCATAGGCAAACTCCGGCCCTCCAGATGTTTGGGACTACAATTCCCATCATCTCTAGCTAACAGGACCAGTGGTCAGGGATGATGGGAATTGTAGTTCTAAACATTGGAGGGCTGAAGTTTGTTGATGCCTGGCTTAGAGTTTCCCTAAAAGCAACTTCCTAGTTAGTAGTCAATGCCCTCCTTTTTTCTGCTATGAAAAAATGCCTTGGTCATTTTGCTCCTCCCTGCTCACACTGGGACAAATCATCCCATGATCTCTGGCTTACATATGAATTGCGAATCATGGTTTGTTTCACTCCCAGCAATGTTTATTCTTGGCTTGCTGACAATAGTTTGATGGAGCAAAATAAATCATATTTCCCCAAAGAATTCTGGGAACTGTAGCTCTCCTCTCGCAAAGCTACAGTTCCCAGCACCCTTAACAAAATGCAGTTCCCATGATTCCTTGTGGGGAGGCATGTGCTTAAATGTATGGTGTGGATCTGCCCTTGGCCATCACATGAAACCATGAATGTGAAGGGCAAAGTGGCTGTACACCTGTTTTACCACATGAAGTGTACCATATGGTAAATAACTGCTGAAGAATGAAGGAGAGTTTAATTAATTAATTAATTAATTAATTTTAAGCATGTAAACTCTAACCTGCTTTACTGTTCATCTTTGTAGCATGTGTTTGACTACAAGCAAGATGACATTTTTGGCTGTATGGCTGATATTGGTTGGATCACGGGACACAGCTATGTTGTGTATGGACCACTCTGCAATGGAAGCACCACAGTTCTGTTTGAAAGCACTCCAGTCTATCCTAATCCAGGTGCCTTAAGTAAAAACTTAAAGTTTAACTCCTGGGCATAGAAAAGGGCTGTTCATGTAACAACTCCCAGTTTCAAACTCTGGCATCTCCGTATAGGGCTGGGAAAAGATTCCTGTCTATAATCCCCAGAGAGCTACAGTGTAGACACTGCTTGGTATGCACATGATGGTAAACCACAGATTACCATGCAAGAACAATGCACTGGTGCATGCTGCTCAGTTGCCCCCACTTTGCTCCACCCTGCATGCCTCTGGGAGAAACATACCATAAAGTATGGCTTAGCATTACGTGTGACTTGGCACTTGTGGTTGGTTTCTCTCCAAACAAACCACAGGTGGAGTTGTCTTGCTGTTAGTGATTTGAAAAAAAGAAACCAGGAGTGTTGGTTCACACATAATCTGAAACTGAGCATCATAGCAACATAGAGCAGGTACAAACCTGCTGTACCTGGAACTGGGTGTGGAGAATGCAGCTGAATGGGACACAGCTGTGGCAGCTTGTGGAAGCACCTTCCACCTTGGGCCTGGCCATAAAAAACAGGTCTAGAGTGAGAGACTAGGGTGATGTCTGCTGTTTCCAGGCATTCTTCTTGGTGTGAGACTTTTGTGGGTGAGCTGAAAGTTTGTTTGGACCCTGGGTGAGAACCTGGAGGCTGATAGGGAGGGAGTGTCAGAAGTAAAATTAGTTTATATTGACTTCTATATCTTAGTAACCTTCTACTGATGTACTTGTATTAAGATATTAGAAATGAAAATTTTCAGAGGTGATGTAGCAGCTGCCAACCTTCCACCGCATATATTTGATGAATCTGTAGCATAAGGACTGCAGACCAGTGGATGTATGATAAGCTTTGGTCTTAATTGTTAAGAAGAGATTGTCCACATTCACCTGCCAGACACAATCTTGCTATGTGTTTAAGGAGTACAAATGGTATCTCAAATGATCTGTTTTGGCTCAATTTAAAAGGTAGATGTTGATTTTAGTATAGATCAGTGGACTTAACTGTTCCAGCCTTAAACATAAGCCTGTACAAAGTGTTTTGGGTGGGGTATACTAATAGTGGTATCAGCTCAACAACACAAAGCACAATGATGGGCTAGTGTGACAGGCAGAAAATCTATAAAAATATTGGTGATTTGTGCCCATATTACAATGTATGTATTCTCATTGTACTCGAATTATACTGAGCATGTAGTGCTTATGGGAAGACAGGAGTGCCTGGCGTGCTCTGGTCCATGGGGTCACAAAGAGTCGGACACGACTAAACGACTAAACAGCAACAACAAAGTGCTTATGGAGTTCACATAAAAATTTAAGATGACCATTTGGAATTTTGCAGGTCGCTACTGGGAAACTGTTCAAAGGTTAAAAATTAATCAATTTTATTGTGCTCCCACTGCATTGCGATTGCTGCTGAAGTATGGAGATGACTTTGTAAAGAAGTATGACAGATCTTCCCTAACTACACTTGGATCAGGTGAGAATGCACAATTTAAGGCTTTGTTCCGTTTGAAGTCAGTACTGCTGATTTCTATGGAAGCAGATTTTCCCAGTCCTGTAATAATTTTGAGAGAGAGAAGCTTCTTATTCTGTCAGAGATTTATGAGTTAAATCTTGGAAATATCTGAGAGTATGAAGAGTACAGTGCAAATTTTGTTGACAGTGGAAAATGTCATATTATTCTTCAACTGGGAGGTCAGGATCCATATGTGGATCACACTCTGACCTTAGCTGGATTGCACCAGTGGAAGCTTTATCTTCTAAAAAAAGGGGAGAGATAAATAATAACCAGATGGAAAAGGAACACAAGGACTTGTGCCCCACTAATTATTTCTAATTTACCTGCCAAAAGTACTTCTAGCACCCAAGAGTCCAATAATTGAGTGGTTAGAGATGCTTTCAGTAGGTAAAGCTTTTCTCACTCTGGCATGACAAGCTGAAACATCCTTGAATCTCTGCAACTATTAAAATTGCAGGAGGCTTTGATGTCCCTGTTCACAGCTTAGAGAAAAAGTAGAAATATGCAATCAATGATTGAAGTTGGGATCCATCTCAACATTTGGGATTAAAGATGGATCCTGGAGATGATAAGGAAGAAGACTACTTACACAGCCAGTTTAGTCCTGTGTCACACATTGGAGCTGTGAGTGGACTAACCTTGAAATGGTATGGCAAGAGTGCTGTAGAAGCTCCAGTTTGAGCACTGAGTGCACCAGCCAATAAATTATACTTTATTAATCAGACAAAGCACAAATTCATAGGCTGCTGTATTTGCAAGGGCTGGCCACTCTCATACCTCAACAGTAGTAATCTAACTGACAAGATGATGTGAGCTGCCTCTTTTGCAAATATCTGAAGAACATTTTTGATTGTTGCCGTTCTTGGTCTTGTGCACCCAAGTGCTTGTGGCTGTGGAGAAACAACCTGGGAAATTTGGTTCATGACACCCAGCCCCCTTACTCTTTATAGTATCTGCAGTAGATGCAAATACAGACATTTCATTTTCAAAACTTCCAAAGTTTTCTGATTTTTAATTCGCGTTTGTAACTTAAAGGTTTACAAAACCTTTCTTTTTAATTTCATCCTGTTGCTTTATGTCCTATTTTTAGTAGAAAGGACAACCAATTCTGAACATTTTTAGCATGTTTCTCTACCAGTTCTTCTTTTTGCTAAACATATCCAGTTCCTTCAGTCATTCTTAATATGATTGTTGATCAGTTACCAAATATAAAATACTTTTGGCAGAACTCGCAATTCTTCCTTTTACTATTTTGGATTTTAGTGGGAGAACCCATAAACCATGAAGCTTGGCAGTGGTTCTACAATGTGGTAGGAGAGGGACGCTGTTCTCTTGTGGACACTTGGTGGCAAACAGGTAAAAATAAATGACAGTTTTAAAAATCTTTCTACCCGTCCCCCTTCACACACGTACACACAGTGCATTGTGCACAATAAACATTGTGTGTTTATTGGGTAGCTGCTAGCATCCTGTTTAAAGCCATCTTATCAGGCTAGAGGAACAAGAAATGGCTTGTGCAACAACCTCTAGGCCTTTGGAACTGCCTGGGGCATCTGACCTTGGTGCAAGTCTTCAAACTACTGACTTCTTAATACTAAGGGGATATCTCTAAATTATAAACTCTCATTACAAAAGAGCCTAGGGTTCGGATCCCCTGAGCTGTTTTGTGACAACACCCCTGAAGTTAGTCTATCTAGTTTAAATATTTATTTGAAAATAGAATGATTTTTTCCATTATTGCTGATGCTCAGAAGCAGAAACCTTAATCTCTCAAAAGCTTTATACCCAATGCAAAAACAAATGCACACATTCCTGTGAGAGGATTTATTATCTCCTTTGGATATAAATGGTAGTGGTAAGAATAATTCGCATGGAGTGTTTATGAGGATATAGAATGTGAGTTGATTTGCCATCGTGTTAGTTCAATTGCACATCTCACAATCAATTTAAAAATAGCTCATTAATTGCTGTTTATCCGCTCTGGAACATAGCTCTCTGAAGCAGCAGCATGCCACAAGATAATCAACTTGAACAGGCATAAAGATTAACAAATCAGGCTTTACGAATCCATTTGAAAGCATTTGGATGAGTGGATAAGTGAGAGGGAGATTATGAGTGTGTGTGTGTGTGTGTGTGTGTGTGTGTGTGTAACAGGGAGCTCATTGTGCACATCTTGTGTTAATATATTTGCAAAGTTTGATCAAGCTCTACACCGTAGCATAATTTTCAGATCCAGTGTTCAATGAACCTTTAGCCCTCAAACCAGAGGTAGCTTGCCTTATAGGAGGTCAGATTGTTTGTCCATCTCACCCAGTATTTTCTATTGTGTCTGAGAGTGTCTGCCAAGAGTCTTGGGCAGAAATCTTTCTAATCACCTGCTATGTTTAACTGGAGAGGCCAATAATTTTCAGTATGCAAAGCATGTGCTTCGGTGATTAACTGTGTTTCTTTCCCATTTATTTTGGGGACTTACACAAAATTGAATCTGAAAAATCTGGTAAAATAAGAATAAAAATCATTTGATGCTAGAAAGACAGCAGCCAGTTCTAGGGGAGCTTCCCTGGGGCAATATTCCAGAGCTATAGCCCTTTCCGGGTAACCATCTACTTCACCTATGAAGGCAGGGGAACCTGCACAAGTGTCCCTGAGCCTCAGGTAGTAAGAGTTTAGCAGCTGAGCAGGTTTGTGTGGGAACAAGTTGCCCTTCAGGTAATCTAGTCCCAAGCCTCATAATAATACCAGCATTTAATTCAAGGTTAGCACAGAAATATCTAAGCATGGAACAGCAAACTCCAGAACATTAAACAATGCAGACTTGCCTGCATTGTGGGCTGAGCAAGATCTAGTTGCTCAGCTCCACTCCCTTGCCTCAGAAGCCCAGAACAGGCTCTGCAGTCTAGCAGACAGAAGCCAAAAACTGACACCAAGGATGTGGGCAAAAACGGTCATAATCCTTTTACCATAGAGACATTTCTGACACCATATTAGGATTTGATTTTTATTCTGAGAGTTTTTTGTAAGGTGCTTTGGCAAGACTTTTGAGGTTATATAGTATTCTAAACAAAAGTTTGTCACGACACCAAAAGGATGCATGGACTATGGCGTGGTGCTAAATGCAGCTTGAATATTCAGATACTACTGTGGTTAATGAATCTAGCAAATTTCAAGTATTCAAAGCATTTTGGGTACATTGTATTATTAATCTTAATAGCCTGTAATGTAGGAATTATTATCTCCCTTTTCAGATAGGCGGCTAAGAATTTAGTGGCTTGTCTATGAGTTTTTTTTTAGGTGAATGTGAAATTTAGGGTTTAACTACACATACCACATACATGCATGTGCCTTAGGCCTGACACTAGCTTCAGAAAGTTGTTGCTGTTTTTAGTTGAGAAGCAATGGGCTTGGGTAAGGAGTGCTCAACCTTTTCCCTATTCACTATGTCTCTTGCACAGTTCTGTTTCTAGTTTTACTATTCTGCCAATTTCTAAACTGACTTTCATCCATCAAGATCCCAGAGTGGTTCTAAAATAATTACATTAACACAATAAAATGTAGTCATTGAGAAGCATTGTGATATAATTTTCTTTGAAGCACCTTTTTAAGATAACCAACAAACCAATAGCACCTAGTACCCAAATCCAATTAAAAAAAACTAAAGCAAGAACCATTAACTGTTGTTTAAGATGCATACCAATGCAGCACTTAAGTTTGAGAGAAAATAATGATAACTATATGGGAACAATTCTCAAGTTGAAACTCAAGTCTTGGAAGTCAGTACTATACACTTCATACCCTTTCCCTGTTGAGCGTTGATGTGCTTGTGATTATTTAACATGTGAATTTATTTCAGTTTCCTTTCTTATAAAAGGAGTAGAGTGTTCTGTTTCCCCAGTTAAGAGGACAAACAGGATAAAGGGACTAATGCCTTAAAAGTGCTATATGCACGATAAATAGTAACAATAGCTTTAATGTATTTTGCAGTGATTTGTAATTAGGGCAAACATCCATTACCTTTGAGACATCCCAAATAATTTCCCTGTTAGCATATAAGCCATGTTTGAGCCCTGATCTCCATAAATAGGGGGTGGGGTAGGGAGATGAAGGATTGCTGTTTTGTGCCAACTAGGACAGCCCTACCCTCTCCTTTTCCAACCTTCACAGGTCAATCAGGAGACAAAATCCCTAGATATGAATAGCAAAAATTACACATTTACCAGTAGCTCTTCATTTGCAGTAAATCACAGTTATCAAAGGAATTGAATACAACTGTTGGATATGGCTTTCTTTATTTGTAGGGCCTAATATTCCGGCGGTTTTATTACTTTTGCTTCTTTTTGTGTGTCTGTTAGTGTTAGGCTATAAAAGATCTGATTAAGGTTGAAATCTCTGATCTGATTTAACATTTATCCTGAGAGAAATGAGGAAAGAATGATTAAGAGGCTCAGTCCTGAATTGAAAATAATCGCAGAATGCCCATAATGGGTGGGAGAATCTAATCCTATATAATAATAGTATTTTAGTCTCATAAACCGCTTTTCAAGCAAACCACTTGAAGTGCTGTGAAAACAGCACAAGGAAGCACATTCCATAATATCCTTGCACTTCTACCACTGCTGTTGAAATTACTTGCTAAGTGTATGAAATTGGGTTGAATACAATTTTCTTGGCAGCTTCATGTTGGGGAGAGAAATAAAACAAGCTGCGTCCCTGTATTTTTGCACAGGAACTGATACCTTCCCTATACTAGTCACAGCAACATGTTAAGAACTTGTCCCCAAAGATGCCACTATAGATGCTTTAGTGTGGTTTCATGAAGTGACTATAGTCCCATTGGCACCAGCATAGCCAGTTGTCAGGGATGATAGGAACTGTAGTCCAAGAACATATGGGAATCTATAGTTGCTTGCCCCTCCTTTAAGATGTGGTTGTCTCCCCCACCCAGCAGCATCCATCTTTTTCCATTGTGGATGGTTTGGCAGTCCATATAACATAGGCTAGAAATCTAAATTTTAACCTGGATCTGCAGGTGCCCATTCTTGCTCTTAACCATTGTGTGGCTAGGGACAGAGACAAAATTGAGTTTGTTAAAAAGGAGCTTGCCAAGGAAAATTTTATGCCTGGGAGAATAATCATTTCTGTGGCTCTTGATAATGCTGGACTTCTGGTGTAGTATACCCACCCTTGGGAGTCCAGATTGATGGGGATCCTGTGGGAGATGGTATCTATGTACAAAGCATGGTCTGAAGACACATGGCACAGCAGTTTAGTTGAAGCTAAAGTTCTGGTCAGTGCCTGGGAGCCCCATGTATGCTGCCTGGAGTTTTATCATGGGAAAAAAGCACTACATATATATATATATATATATATATATATATATATATATATATATATATGTCATAAATAGATCCATTGTCTATCCATGGGCTTTTGTTAACCTCTCAGTAGCCCTTACCCATACTTGCTCATCATCATCAGAGTCTAGTCAAGTTGGAATCCACCAACTTGCAATACAAGATGAAGTTTGGGTTCATTCTTGTCATGCCTTTACATGAGCCACCCTACCAATTATTGCTTGTTTCTCCTGGCAGCCTGAGAAGACTAGATTAGAAGTCTCTGTACTGTCACTGACAGATGGGTTGCATCTAGAAATGCTGTATTTCTTACCTTCCAGTGTTCTCTCTCCCGTCTGCCTGCCTGAGTGGGAGAGTCCCCCCCCCCCCGCTAAAATAAACACAGATCATTTTATTGATGGGGATTTCACTAACTGGAAATTTGGGAAACTGAAAAGAAGCAAGTAAGGCCCCACTATATAATAATGCTTATATTTATGTGTGTGAGTTTGCCTTCAGAGGTTTGAGACTGGGGTGGCAGTCAAATCTTATACCTTCAGATATTCTGCCTCTCAGATGAAAAGACTCCCTGCAAGGCATGGAATGGAATTATTTGTTATATATTGGAATTGTTTGCAAGGTTGTTCTACGTATTTTTAAAGAGTTCAATCCACTTCCCATTGCAATGAATAATAAACCTGCTATTGTTTTTATTGGGGCTACATTGTACTGTAGCCTACAGGAGAGCAGAGGATGCATGAATTTCAATTGCTTTCCACCATTTTTCTTCCAGAAACTGGTGGCATTTGCATCGCTCCTCGGCCTTCAGAAAAAGGAGCTGAGATCATTCCTGCCATAGCAATGCGGCCTTTCTATGGGATTACCCCAGTATTGATGGATGAAAAGGTGAGATTTGTTAAAATATGATCAATGAACATTCAAAGACATAGTGCCTTTTTGGTATATGTATTGTTCCTACCTAAACTCCCAAATCATTGTTTCATATCTACCTACCTACCTACCTACCTATCTCAAACATTAATAAAATCCTGGATAAATGGTTTGCTGCAAAGGATTGAGAAACTTAGACAGGTGTTAAGGATTGCTTATCATTTATTATTTTCTTTCAGGTCAGACCTGCTATCCAGATAGGACTTTACTTTTGTTAAGGAAATTGCTGACTGTATCAATGCTCTCTAGTCTAGGACTTTGATAGAAGGTTGTGGTTCTCTTGCTGGTTCTAGCATTTATGCTGCTAATGTCCTAAATTGTAAATGTTAATGAAACATACAGTTAGGCAGTATAGTTCAGCTTTTGCAACATCTCTGTTTAATTGTTATATTGACAGTTGCTCCTTTTTTTGGACTCTCAGGGAAATGTTTTAGAAGGCAACGATGTCTCTGGAGCTCTCTGCATAGCACAGCCTTGGCCAGGTATAGCAAGGACCATCTATGGAGACCACCAGAGATTTGTAGAAGCTTATTTCAAAGCTTACCCAGGTGAGAGTGGAAACACTGGTGCAAGTAGTGCATCATAATTTTTGCATAAGCTGCTGACTCTTTTCTTTTGACAGTACTGTATGGCATATGTAACACTTCAAAAAAGAAAGAAAAATCAAATTTGTACCAGCAATTTCTGTACAAGCTGGATATTGCACCTTGTATTATCCAAGCCAGTTAAGCATATGTGTGTATATATGTAAAACCAACAGTGACAAAAATGAAAAGTTCTGAAACATATTTACTAATTGGTGTTGTTTAAACATTATTTTATGTACATACTTCTAAAATGTCACCTATGGCATGGGTTATTTCCTCCCATTTTTAAAAAAATTTATCAATGAGTAGTTATGAATCATGTTCACACATACAAATTATTCTGTAAGGACTAATGGAAAGTGTCCATTCTGATGTTGAATTTTAGTGCTGCCATCAAAGGCATTAACTGACACTGCTTGTTTGTTGTTACAGGTTATTATTTTACAGGTGATGGTGCTTATAGAACTAAAGAAGGCTATTACCAGATAACGGGGCGAATGGATGATGTCCTCAACATCAGTGGGCACAGACTTGGAACTGCAGAGATTGAAGATGCTATGGTAATTTCTAGGGCAATGAAAAGTGTTGGCCCTAATTAAGTCAAGTCAGTGGGAATATAACTGACCATCAGGGAACCACACTAATCCACAAGATTTTCATTTTAGGGCTTGCTCACATATTGATATTCATTGACATCTTCATTGTGGCATTAAGAGATAACTTGCTTATGTGGTTACAGATTAGTTACCACAGACAGTCTAGCACCTAATATCACCATAAACACAATTATTAAGAAGGAAACGGTTCACACATCTGGTGAAGAGTCGGTGGCTGATGAGAGATCAAGGCCTAGTCTTTTCAAATGGATTAGAGGGTAAACTCTGGAATACCACATCAGACTACATATAAGAAAATACCCTTGTATATACAAAACAATATATTGTGAAGTGGTGTTCTAGCCTAACCGTCTCACTGATCTGCCAGATTTGAGTGCGTAGGAACCTCTTTTCTTTTTTCCATGGAGTAACGTTCCATTACAGAAACTGCTGGTGGCAGTTTGAAGAACTAGGCCCAAGTGACATGCATACATGTATACATGAATCTATTCATGCAACTTGTAAAAGGAAGTTATGAAGCATAACTTTATTTTTTTATTTGTCTTTTTAAAGGATGAACATCCTGCAGTACCTGAAACAGCAGTGATTAGTTATCCACATGATATCAAAGGGGAAGGTAAGCAAATGAAATGTTTTGAAGATATTATTCAAATACTTAATTTCATGTTTAATGATTGCTTTTTATAGGTTCAGATAAGGAAAGGTATGGTTTAATAGAAAAAAAGAATAGATTCTATTTCAGGTGCCCCTGTTACCAGTTTGATCAGATGTGCAGAATCGGAATTTTAAAACATACTGCCGGATTAATAGTATTTCGTTGAAATGAAATGCTTTTGCTTAAAACATTTAGCAACAGGATTTGTATATGAAGTTTAACAGGGTCAGCTTTTAAACCAAATTCATGATACCTTGATCCAAGAATTCTCGCACAAGGAGTAGTGCTTTTGATTTCTCATATTTGATTCTCTTTTGGTACATAAGGAAGCACATGTAGAATAATCCAGTATTTATATATTTATAAGATTTCTTACCTACCTGTCACCATGTAGAACATGAGCCGCTTAATCTCAGGATCATGGGTTTGAGCCCACTTTGGGCAAAAGATTCCTGCATTGCAGGGGGTTGGACTAGACCAGTGTTTTTCAACCTTTTTTGGGCAAAGGCACACTTGTTTCATGAAAAAAATCATGAGGCACACCACCATTAGAAAATGTTAATAAAATTAACTCTGTGCCTATATTGACTATATATAAAGTAATTCTCTTGAATAGGAATCAAATAAACACAAAGAAAGTATTTTATAATTACTTTATTATGAAATAGTAAGTAAACAGAAATATGAAAAATTATAAAATACTTTATTTTTAAATCTTTCGAATTTTTCAATTTTTCCCACGGCACACCGGGCAACATCTCGTGGCACACTAGTGTGCCGCGGAACAGTGGTTGAAAAACACTGGACTAGACAATCCTCATGGTCCCTTCCAACTCCCTAGTTCTATGATTCTTTAAGAAGTTTGAACACCTTCGTATTTTGAGGAATCATTACTCAAAATGTGGCATGATTTGGCATTAAAGCTGCAATGCTATACACACTTACTTGAGATTAAATCCCATTTAACTCATATGACTCCCCTTTAAGTAGACATAATAATAATAATAATAATAATAATAATTTATTATTTATACCCCGCCCATCTGGCTGAGTTTCCCCAGCCACTCTGGGCGGCTCCCAATCAGTGTTAAAAACAGTACAGCATTACATATTAAAAACTTCCCTGAACAGGGCTGCCTTAAGATGTTTTCTGAATGTCAGGTAATTCTTTATCTCTTTGACATCTGATGGGAGGGCGTTCCACAGGGCGGGCGCCACTACCGAGAAGGCCCTCTGTCTGGTTCCCTGTAGCCTCACTTCTCGCAATGACGGAACCGCCAGAAGGCCCTCGGCACTGGATCTCAGTGTCCGGGCTGAACGATGGGGGTGGAGACGCTCCTTCAGGTATACAGGACTGAGGCCGTTTAGGGCTTTAAAGGTCAGCACCAACACTTTGAATCGTGCTCGGAAACGTACTGGGAGCCAGTGCAGATCTCTCAGAACCGGTGTTATGTGGTCTCGGCGGCCACTCCCAGTCACCAGTCTAGCTGCCGCATTCTGGATTAATTGCAGTTTCCGGGTCACCTTCAAAGGTAGCCCCACGTAGAGCGCGTTGCAGTAGTCCAAGCGTGAGATAACTAGAGCATGCACCACTCTGGCGAGACAGTCCGCGGGGAGGTAGGGTCTTAGCCTGCGTACCAGGTGGAGCTGGTAGACAGCTGCCCTGGACACAGAGTTAACCTGCGCCTCCATGGACAGCTGTGAGTCCAAAATGACTCCCAGGCTGCGCACCTGGTCCTTCAGGGGCACAGTTACCCCATTCAGGACCAGGGAATCCTCCACACCTGCCCGCCTCCTGTCCCCCAAAAACAGTACTTCTGTCTTGTCAGGATTCAACCTCAATCTGTTAGCCGCCATCCAACCTCCAACCGCCTCCAGGCACTCACACAGGACCTTCACCGCCTTCACTGGTTCTGATTTAAAGGAGAGGTAGAGCTGGGTGTCATCTGCATACTGATGAACACCCAGCCCAAACCCCCTGATGATCTCTCCCAGCGGCTTCATATAGATATTAAAAAGCATGGGGGAGAGGACAGAGCCCTGAGGCACCCCACAAGTGAGAGCCCAGGGGTCTGAACACTCACCCCCCACCACCACTTTCTGGACACGGCCCAGGAGGAAGGAGCGGAACCACTGTATGACAGTGCCCCCAGCTCCCAGCCCCTCTAGACGGTCCAGAAGGATGTTATGGTCGATGGTGTCAAAGGCCGCTGAGAGATCCAGCAGAACTAGGAAACAGCTCTCACCTTTGTCCCTAGCCCGCCGGAGATCAACAACCAGCGCGACCAAGGCAGTTTCAGTCCCATGGTGAGGCCTGAATCCCGATTGGAAGGGATCCAAATGGTCCGTTTCCTCCAGGCGTGCTTGGAGTTGTTCAGCAACCACCCGCTCAATCACCTTGCCCAAGAATGGCAGATTTGAGACTGGGCGATAGTTGGCCAAATTGGCCGGGTCTAAATATGTTTTTTTAAGAAGCGGTTTAATGACCGCCTCTTTCAGCGGGTCTGGGAAGGCTCCCTCACAGAGGGAAGCATTCACCACCCCGCAGAGCCCATCGCCCAGCGCTTCCCGGCTCGCTTTTATCAGCCAGGATGGGCAAGGATCAAGGAGACAGGTGGTCGGTTTCACTCGTCCAAGCAGCCTGTCCACATCCTCGGAGGTGGTTGTGTAAGTCTGCACTGCAATAATATTTTCACAACTGTATCTGAGAATGGTACTTGAATTTTAAACATTTTTAAACAATGAAGAAAAACTACATTGATCAGAACAGGAATTTTAGCATAATTTCTTAACTTGACTAGAAAAGAATATCCTTACAGCCATTGCTTTAGGCAAGACTTTCACACTTCATTGCACTCAGCAATGGGCTATTCTACATGTGCTGTCTTATGTAGTGAAAAGGAAGAGTGGAGAGTTGTTTAATGTATAGTAAATGAACTTTGGTCCTTTCTTCCAGCTGCATTTGCTTTCATAGTTCTAAAAGATGAGAAAGCACATCCAGAAACCGTTACCAAAGAGCTAAGGGCAATAGTTGCCTCCAGGATAGCCAAGTATGCTGTGCCTGATCATGTTCTGGTAAGTTCTTCAGGATCAGAATTTGTCTTTAATAATGTCAGGCTACAGGGGGTCAACATGCATCTACTGACCTTCCTTATGGCACTGGGGACAATTTCTAGAGGAGGAACAAGTATCTCCCAGACTCCTCTCAGACTAGTTTGTACCTCCTCTCAGACTAGTTTGTACCTTGTTTGATTAAAGGGACTTAGCAGTGATCACCTGTTTCCCACTTCCTTCTTTAACAGTGAAATGGGGACAGCTGTTTGTGGGGGCAGGTTGTCCATTATTGACTAGAAGTGCTTGGGCAGTACAATTGATCTACATTATTCATAGGCTTTTTTAATTTTGGGAATCCATAATTTTAAGAGGAATAACTCCAGTCATGTTTCTTTGAATGCAGTTGCCTTCGTTTAGTAATGGCCAGACAGATTTTTCTTGATTTTTCAAGCACTGCATTAGCCTGATGACCCTTGAACTAGGGGGTGACTTTCTTTTACTTCCAAAATATATTGTCCTGTTATAGTGCTACTGCTGTACACAAAACTTACTTCATGATTAATTCCCTTAGAGTCCTTTTATAATATGACATTACTAAGCCTTGTACAAAACCCTGGCTTCATATTACTAGACTGTTGTTGTTTTTCGAAGCCTAAGTTCCTCCTACTTGACTTGTGCCACTGTTATTCTTTGTCCTCTGTACATATACCACTTTTCTTTTAAAGGTAGTATCAGAGGTGTCTTTTGGCATATATTTACATTTACCACTTCATGAACATGGCTAAAAGATCACATAGGCACAAAACAATGGCACTGTCAAGATGCAAAGGGTAACCTATTATAGGTGCTCTGGTCCATGGGGTCATGAAGAGTTGGACATGACTGAACGACTAAACAACAATAAAACCTATTACAGTGGTGCCCCGCAAGACGAACGCCTCGCAAGACGAAAAACCCGCTAGACGAAAGGGTTTTCCGTTTTGGAGGCGCTTCGTAAAACGAATTCCCCTATGGGGTTGCTTCGCAAGACGGAAAAAATCTTGCATCCCCCCGTGGGTTTTTTTCGCTTTTTTCGCCCTTTTCTTAAGCCGCTAAGCCGCTTATCAGCTGTTCCGCTGATAAGCCGCTTAACAGCTGATCCCTGGAAGCCGCTTGACAGCTGTATAGCTAATCCGCTAAGCTGTCAATGGGCTTGCTTCGCAAGACGAAAAAACCGCTATACGAAGAGCCTCACGGAACGGATTAATTTCGTCTTGCGAGGCACCACTGTATAAGAATGTGCCGTCAGGCTTGGGCTTAAGCAGACCCGTTCCTTTCTTCTATGCATGCAAGGGTAGGAAGTTTAAAGTTTCCTTTTGCTGCGTGGTTTCTTGTTATGTCCAAATTCAGGAAAGCTGTTGCATCTTCAAGCCATACTTAAAACATACTTGGTTCAAACCACAGTTTCAGATTGTGGTGTCTTCCAAGTAACTTTCTTGAACAAACCAGTTTTGCCACTTTTGGACAGTGGCAAACCACTGTTTGTTCCAAATTGCAAAAGAACACTTAAACTTTTTCCATTTGCAGTTCTTGTAATGGGGGAACCAGGCCAGAGGCTGAAGGCTGTATGTGTCTGGCTTAATTTAACATATTATTGCCATAGTGGTTCACTTTCACAATAACACAATTCTTCCCCTTCTCAAACAGGTAGTGAAGCGCCTTCCTAAAACTCGCTCAGGGAAAATAATGAGAAGGTTGCTACGGAAAATAGTGACAGGCAATGTAAGCGATATGGGAGATATCACCACACTGGATGACTCCAGTGTCATTGAAGAAATACTTGATGCATATGCGAAGTACAAAATTAAGCATCCTACTTTGTAATGAGAAGCTGTGGGGATATGTTCCATTAGAAACGCCGAGAAACGAAAGGAACCATCAAATACGCACAAGTTTTCATGGAATTCTGCTTAATCATGTGAGGCTCAGAAGATTCTCCTTCTGAAAAATACGTATATTACAATACCCTTCGTGTATATTTCACTGCACTTTGCCTTTCTTTGAAACTATGCAGCATGTAGGTTAGATCCTGATATTTTGGATATCCTGCCTATCTTTTTTAAATACTTTATTAAAACCACACAGAATGGGAACTCTAAACAGAAAGCATTAATTCAACCTTAAAACCAGTGCCTTGGAAATATTAATCACTCTTTGAACTTACTCTTGGGGGAAATGCTCGCTTCTGAGTAACCCGTGATATTTTTCTGGATACTGCATTCATTAACAGCAGAGGGACATTATTCATTTAAGTAGAATAAATTATTTTTCATATTTTGTGAAAGCAATTTTTAATTAGGAATAACAAAGATAAAATTTTAATAAGGATATATAATATATGTTTATATATATGAAAAATGTATAGAGAAATGTTGATGAAAAATGTATAGAGAAAAAAAGCATTTCTTCACCTTACATGGAACTTAAAATGACTACAAAACTATCATTTCCTAAAATTAGTAATCAAACAAAAATAAAATTGAAAGGAATCTTGTTGAAGCTTATATGGGAGTAAATTTACACATCTGAACTCATTGAAAGGGCTTGCACAGAACCAAGAAGAAGGGTGGGAGACAAAAAGCCTCAAAGGGGGGGGGGGATTTTAAAAGGAAACCAGAGGGTCTTGGCTGATATTATGGATATGCAGTATTTTATTGATCCTGTGACCAAATAAATCCAATTCAAAAAATCCTGACCTCGGATATACCCTTGCTGAACATGGAAGTTCTAATTTTGACACAATTTGCTTTTATTGGAGGGGATGCTCATTTTCCCTTTGATGATACAGTCATAACACATCTTAGGATTCCTTTGTATTCAAATAATATATTGCCTACTTTTTATGTCTTTTACAAATAAATTTGTTGAGGTTTGTGTGTTTGTATGTATGTATGTATGCAAACACGCATCGGGGAGGGGGTGGGGAGGGTGCCAAACTGGATCTTTGACCCGAGTGACAGAAAGCCCTGCAAACTGTGGAACAAACAGAAAATGGAAATAGCATATTTCTGAAAATCTTCATTAAAGATCCTTGTTAACAGTCTGCGAAAAAATGTATAGTTTTTACAGCCAGTTATTATTGATACTTTATGCAAGGTTTATAAAAAGGCATATAATGGCATATTGTATCAAAACCATATTAGGATTCAAAGGGCTGCAGTAAGTAATACAAATATTAAAATACCTGAGTTAGTACATTAACTGGACTGTGCCTATATCCCAAAGGGCAAGAACATTTATGAGGGGGTTGACGTATTTAGGATACAGATCTGTATGTCTTGGCAAAGAACTTCTATGGTTGCAGCTTTTGAACTGGAAGAATTCTTGGCCAAAACCTCAAACAGGAAGAGACTTCTTTTCATTTGCTTTTAAGCATGCTAGGCAATCTTCTCTACGATCTCTGCCTTTTATTAGGTAGCATAAAGTATCCAATGTTACTTTTTGGAGCCAAAAGGAACTGTTGAAAGGCTTACTTCTAGTAGTTTATCCTACCAACACAGAAAATTGGTGCCATCTAATGGCCACTAGGCAGCATATCTTAAGGGAATTGAAATCTCCCTTGATTAAACAAATATTTGCTGATTTCTAGTCTGCTCGTAATCTATAAAAATATCCACTGTGGCAGTCTAATGTACACTTTCCTACAGAAGGTCTATATAGTCCCCTCATATGTTCTTCAAACACCTGAACATGGCTTCACTCCCTCAAAACTTGGGACATGATAAGAGCAGCCCGCACTCCCACCACAGACCAAGATGAATGATAGCATCTCTTTTTTTGCAGAATATATGCTTTACATACAAATATTCTGTATTAAAACAGCAGCTTCTGTGTGAAATTGAAACCTATTATGCATTTGTTTAATTAAAAATGCAATTAATAAATTTGAATATAATTTTAAAAATTCAAATCGGCTTACCAGTTTTAAAACCAAATTGTGCTGTTCTAATTAAAAACAATTACAGTTAATAAGGCTAAGGAAAAAGTTTATCCAAGAAATGCTGAAAAATGTCTGGTCAACAGGTTCAAGGGATCTCCTGGTACACAAAATTTGCTGGTGCGCTGTCCCTTCTATATGGATCCCCTCAGATATATATTGTTGGTAGTAGCCGTATCAATCTGAGAGTGACTGAAAGCTAGCATATTAATTTCTCACAATGCCCTGGAGTGTCCAGCCCTAATATTGCTCCTGGGAATTATGGAAATCAGTAACTAGTCACTAATAGGCCCTGCAGTTGGAAGCCCAGGCCAGGTGTCAGTGATGGTGCTGGTCTCTGGAAACCTTTCTAGGATGCCCAGGTGTACTAGAATATTCTGTCAGGGATGAGCAGCCCTTTTCAGCTAAAGGCAGCATTTCCTTCTGGTCAGCAACCGCACGCCAATAGTGGGTGGGTCCAGAGTTAAAAGTGTGAATGAAACCTTTGTACAGTAGGCTGGGTTCCAGCCAATCAAAACCCCTGAGAGTATGAACCAGGACAAATGAGGAGTGTGGCCTCCTCAGGAGAATTTTGTGGTTGCATTTGCTCCCCAGGGGCTGAGGCTACTCACTTTTGCATCAAGTAATGGAATACTCATTTAAGCCAGAAAGTGCACTTAAGATTCCTCTTGCAAATAATGTTATATGTAAGGTAATATACAGTGCTTTTTTTCTTTAAAAATGCTTAGGGGTATTCCCATTTTCTTACTCATATTGAAATACTGCCCCTCAATGAGGCAAAACTTAGATTCACAAAATGTTCAGGGGTATGTGTGCCCCTGCGTCCCCCCATAAAAAAGCACTGGTAATATATACCATTTACAATTGCAGCAGCGCTCAACTTGACAAAGCTGAGTTACATCTGTATTGGTGCAGAACCTGTCTCTACTCAGACCCTCCTAAGCTGAATTTATTTGATGAAATGTAATTCAGGAAGCAGGGACGCGGACTTATAAAAAATATTGGGGGGGCCCGGGAAAGCTCATGAATAATAAATAAGCTCATTAATATGCAAATAAAGTGGCGCCGCCTCCTCGTGAGCGAATAGGGGAGAGCGTGCTGCGCCTATTAATCAGCTCCAAAGGAAATTGGGTGGAGCTTTTGCTCGGGAGGGAGGGCAGGAGGCATGCAGCCCGCCCCTCCCTGTGCATTTTGGGCTGGGGGAGGGGCGGCGATGGCGCTCTGCTGGAGGGGCGCCGGAGATTATTGGGGGGGCGGAGCCCCCCCAAACGAATTTTTGAGGGGGCTCGGGCCCCCTCAAGCCCCATGGAGTCGGCGCCTATGTCAGGAAGTGTCCTGGTAGCTTGAAATGTTTCCCTGACGATGTGTGAATATTTCTATTTCTGATGTTGCATATGCACCTACTGATTCTTTGGGCTGATACCCAACTTGCTCAGGTACAGAAAACCCCAGAGGTTATTCCCTCCCAAACCATCTGTTTATATTACTGTTATTATTATTATTATTAATCATCATCATCATGATTAATTGTTACATTTGTACACCACCCTTCACCCAAAGATCACAGGCAGGGCGTTTCATGACATAAAAAAACAACAGACAAACAAAATACATAATAAGAACAAAAACAAACCAATATGGACAATACGGCCTTGGGCTGATACCCGAAGGAGCAACTCCACCCCCATTGTTCTGCCCCGACACTGAGTTCCAGCGCCGAGGGCCTTCTGGCGGTTCCCTCGCTGCCAAAAGCAAAGCTACAGGGAACCAGGCAGAGGGCCTTCTCAGTAGTGGCGCCGGCCCTGTGGAACGCCCTCCTATCAGATGTCAAACAGATAAACAACTACCTGACATTCAGAAGACATCTGAAGGCCGCCCTGTTCAGGGAAGTTTTTAATGTGTGACATCTTAGTGTATTTTTGGTCTTTGTGGAAGCCGCCCAGAGTGGCTGGGGAAACCCAGCCAGATGGGCGAGGTACAAATAAGTTGTTGTTGTTGTTGTTGTTAAAACACATTGCAACTGCCCGTTGCTAATGCAATGACGTTCTACGTTCTATTTTCCTCGCGGGGAAAGATATACGCCTTTGACTCCGCCCCCTAAGCATGTAACTGTGACACCGATTGGGCAGGCGTTGGGAAAGGGGGCGTGGTGGGTAGTGTATGGGCGGGGACGGGCTTACCGACGTTCAGACGCGTAGTGTGGGCGGAGCTGCGTATCATGAAGCGTCAAGCGCGTATGTGTGTCAGAGAGAGAGAAAGTCGATCCACTGAAACGCCTCAGCCAGTCATGGGCCGAAGAGCGACGAGGCGCTGGCTTCGTAGAAGCCGAGGGCGTCCCATTCGGCTCTCTGGTCACGGGGGAAGTGGCTTCAGAGCTGGCTGCCGCCGATTGGCCTACCCTGGGCGGCGGGGTGGGGCTTCGGCGGGGCCGTTGGGTCGCCGTTGGGCGGGCATAGCCGGGTGGGCGGGGCTTCGGCGGGGCGGCCGTTACGAGGAGGAGGCGTGGCTCTGTGGCAGCCGTTGGGCGGGTATGTAGGAGGAGGAGGGGCCTGCGGGGCCCCAGCCTGGCGGCCGTTGGGCAAGCATGGAGGCGGGGGCGGAGCTCCGAAGCGGGACGGCCCCTCCTCTTGGCGCTGCGTGGAGAGCTTTTTCTGCGGCGGCGGGCGAGCGCGTTTCTCCTCAGTCACGCCGAGGGGCGACAGGGGCAACATGAATGAGGCGGAAGGCCTGAGGCAGCGGCGCCCTATCCGCCCTCAGGTGATTACCGAGGACAACACGGCTCAGGAGACCAAGGATGGCAGGTGCGTGAGGGGCGCCGGCCGGCTTCTCAGGGAGGTGACCTCGTCGGCGCCCGCCCGCCCGCCTGCTCCTGAGGGAAAGGGGTGCCTTCCTTCTGTTCCTCCGGGCGCGGAGCGGGTCCGCCGGGACGCGAGGGGGCCGGAAAGCGAGCCCCCGCCTCGGCCCTTGAGGGAGCAGCTGGGTTGGGTGGGCGGCGTGAGGCGGCATTCCCCCTCGGCCTCCTCCCCTGACCCCGGGTTTAAGGAGTGGGTCTTGCCTGGCCGAGGGTGCTTTGGGGCGGGAGGGGAGAGGCTGAGGTGCCTCCTTGCCTAGGGCAGGGTGGAAGGAGAGGAGGGCCGCGTAATTCTGCAACGAGATGCTCCCGGGCTCAAGCCTTTTTGGAAGGCCTCTCATCTGCTGGCATATAATAATAATAATAATAATAATAATAATAATAATAATAATAATAATAATAATAAATTGATTCTTTTCTCTCTCTCAGTGCTGCCAACGCATGTAACACAGACACGGTGTTTTGTGTCTCTCGTATTGCATTGTATTTTGGCCCTGCTGTTTACATCGCTTTCTTCTGCCTCCCCACAGTAAATACACACGCGCGGGGCCCCTTCTGTGATCACAATATAGCTACAATAAAAACCAACATGTGGATTTTATTAGCTTTGTTCGTATGCTACACACACACAAATTTTGGACATTCATTTCTAACCTACCAAAATGTAGATCGAAAAGTGCTTGGGAAGGAGGAATCCAGCTCTCCCCCGCCCACCCATTATACAAGGCTGTAAAGTGTCAAACGTGCTCCGGTTTGTATAAACAAAAAGAACAATTCTGCAATAAAGGCAATGAAATGGCAGTAATTTAAAAAAAAAACCCAGAAGAGAGACTTAAGTCGAAACCTTTCTAAATCCCAAATGTGTGGTAACTAGTAATGGAAATTGGGGACTGCTGCACATGAACATGAAATGTGAGATCCAGTGTGGCGCAGTGGTTAATGTGTCAGACTGGGACCTAGGAGATCAGGGTTGAATTGCTGCTCCCGCCACAACCATGAAGTTCACTGGGCCACTCACTCTAGCCTGCTTCACAGGGTTGTTGTGGAGTTTAAATGAGGAGGGGGAGAAGCATGTATGCTAACTTGAGCTCATTGAAGAAAAAAGTGGTATATAAACGTAATACAAATAATAACTCTTCTTTTATTAAACTCTCTGTATAAAATGCCCTGGTCAGAACTCTGGTGTTGAAAATTGGTTCCAGCATTGAAGCCTGTTAGGCTCATTTGCAAAGGAAGCATTATGTAGAGAGGACAAGGGTTAACTAGGGGAGAGTTCAGTCATCTTTGCAGCATGGCGAAATCTTCAAGCTCTGTGGAAGTATATGGAGTTATCTGGTGACAACATTGTTCAAATAATAAATTCAGATAAGTGATAGTTTGGTGGATTTGTGTGAGCAGCTGAAATACGAGAGTATGACTCAAAAATGCTAATAGTCATGGCAATCATGGCAATAGTATCCATGGCAAGCCCCTTCATAAGTACATTTCTGAGTATGTTTGCTTATTCTTACTGTGTTCTTAATGTGACTTACTATGTGGTTTGGGGGATGGCTTAGTGAGTCTAAATGATGCACTAGCCACTGGAAAGAACAGCCTGGTTTGCACTTAACACTTCAATCATGGTTTATTAAACAATGGTTAATAAACTCTGGTTTCTTTACTGCCAACAAACCATCATGTGAAGCCTTGATTTTTGCTGACTTATGAGCCTTGGTTTCTTCTAACTTTGGTTTGACATTACAGTGGTACCTCGAGTTGCGGACATGATCTGTTCCGGGGTGCTAGCCCGTCTTGAGGTATGTGCCTATCTGTTCAGGCACCGGCTGAATTCCTTAGACCTCCCTCCGGCTACTCCCGGCAGGATAAAACATACGCGAGGTCCGTTCCGGCGATTTTCCTCAGGCTGTGAGGAAAACACACCAACTGCTCCTCTCTCCCCTTTGGTGTCCCCAGGGAGGGGGAAGAAGCAGACAGAAATCTATTTACATCTTTTATTCCTGTCTTTTACTTCAGTACAGAGAAAACATGTCTGCACTCATCAGCAGTTAGAATAAACTCCACCCATGTACATCCTGTACAGGTCATGTGACAAACCCACTGAGCTAACATCCGGTGCTCAGTACAGAATGGACTGCCCCTTTGTTCCCATGGCAACAGTCACAAACTTCCTGTTTGGCTTTCCAGCCACAAGCAGCAGACTTGGCTGCTATAGCCTTTGCTTGCTGTAGCATTGGTGCTTTAGAATAACATACTCCCCCTAAAGTATCAATGCGTGCTGCGAGCAAAGCGTCATCCAGAGAAGAAAACAAACAGTTGTTATACTTATAACATTCCCCTGTTGTTTCAGTTCCACCCTTGGAACTACCCGCCACTGGTTTTACCAATGTACCTCTCTGGTTGTGTGACTTCCAAGGAATGAGTGCATCTGCATTACCTTGGTTAGCAACTCTCTGTTGTGCCTTTGTCTCTGACTCAGACACAGCTTCAATTTGACCTTGGTCGTTTACAACAGCAACACATAAGTTAGCAAACTCTTGTGAATACCTCTTGGGTGGTACACCCTTCGTTGCTCTCTCAGACCTACGTAAGAGGTGCTGCTCTTCTTTGATTTCTGGTTCAGCCTTTGAACTCTCTGGAGAACCAGTACTAAGCTTAATCAGTGGTTCATCCTCCTCTTCTGAGGGTTTAGTCATTGTGTGAGATTTCCTCTCAATGACTGTGACAACTGAGCTGTCTGAGCTATCGCTGTCATCATCAGTACTACTGAACTCAATAAGATCAAACTCATCATCATCATCATCAGAATCATCATCACCTGTGGGAAATGTTGGAACAATCACTTTCTCCTGTTCAGGAGCACTCTCTAGAAATTTTGTGAGAATCACCTGACCAGATTCAGACAAAATTACTCTGTAGAGACCCTTTTCATAACCCACAAAAATGCCTCTGGCATTCTTTACCCCACCTGGAGCTTCTGTTCTCACATGAGACCCAAAAACCTTGAAATGGGCAACAGAAGGTTTTCTGTGGAACAGTTTCTCAAAAGGAGAACATCCCAACTCTTTTGAAAACGTTCTCAACCACGTGTAACAAAATGACATTAGCGACTCAGCCCAGTACTCATGTGGCAGATGTGAACTAAGCAATTGCGCTTCCATTCCCTTTTGCAATTCTTTGTTCACCCTAACACAAACACATTTGTTCCAAGCTTCTTCGGAACTAGCAGTTTTGTGTCTAATCCCTTTCTTCTTCAGGAACCTCTGGAAAACCTGTAAAAGAAAAATTGGCTTCTCATCTGTGCAAAGACAATCTATGTCAGCATCATGCATATTTTTAACCTTGTCACAAAACTCTTTAAACCTTTCTAAGGCTTCTTTCGGTCTCTCCAAAAGATAAATCCAGACAAAACCTGTAAAAGAATCAACACATATTAGGTAATACTTTGCATTGCCTCTAGATGGTGCTAAAGGACCAATCACATCAGCATACACCCGCTGAAATGCCCTGTCGACCCTCGAGGTGACCTGCTTGGTGTTCTTCTTGGCTACACCTGTAAAAGAGATCATGTTAGAATCACAAGAATTACATTCCATGTAATCACTTTGATCAAAAGTCAACAAATACAGTCCATCTTTCTCTTTGGCAGAAAGATACAACTCTCCATCTTTGTAGATCTCGCAGTTCTGATCATCATAGGACAGTTTTAGTCCCTTCTTGGCAATCTGCGAAACGCTGAGCAGATTAAACTTCAACTCTGGAACCAAGTAAACATTGCTTATAGTCAAGTTCAGACTTTTAAGATACACAGTCCCAATTCCGGTCGCTTCCAGCTTTTGACCGTTGGCTAGTTGCACCGCGAAGCTTTGCTTCTTAAACGTAGAAAATAGTCCTCTGTGTCGACACATATGCTGCATGCATCCGGTGTCTAGGATAAAGAAGTTTCCCACCTCTGGTGTGGCTTTTAGCGACATCAAAGCCTTTGCAGTCTTTGCCTTTGGCTTGGTGTGACCTTTGTCTGACGCCTCAGACTTTGTGGAGCTCGCCTTAGCTCCTCTGTTCTTACGTGGCTTCTTACAGTACCGCTGAAGATGCCCAGTTTGGTCACAATTGTAACATCGGACAACGTTTAAAGCTACGGCGTCTCCTCCAGTAGCTTCAGCAGTGGGGGTGTTAAAACTCCATTCTTGGCTCCCCCTGTCCTTCACTTCCAGGGCGGCAAGTCTGTCCTGTTCATTCAGAACCACGGCAAAGACCCTCTCCGAAGTCAAATCCGCTGCTGGGAGAGACCCCAGCTGACTGGCAACTGTTTTGTAAGTCCGATTCAAACTGTTGATCACCATGAAGCAAAACACTTCCTCATCCAGACGGAAATTGCGTTCCACCATCTGTTGATGCAGAAATTTCATTTCCGTCAGGTGCGCTTGAACATCTCCATCAGTCGCAAGCCTCAGGTTGGTCAGCTTCTCAAAATACAGCAACGCTGAAGAACCTGCATCTCTCTGATGTGTCCGTCTCAGCGTATCCCAAACATCTTTCGCGTGCAGTAAATCTTGTATGTGGATCAACTGCGAATCTGACACGCACAGAATTATAGCAGTTCTGGCCTTCACATCCTGTGACTCCCAAGCACGCGTTGGTGCTGCTGGAATGGGGTTCTCAATCACCCCAAACAGTCTCTGATTCTGCAGCAGGGCCTTCATCTTGATAGACCAAGATGCATAATTGTCACTGGTCAGAAGGGGCGGAGAAGGCAAAGCTCCCTTCTTTGCATCCATCTTGAGTCCTTGCATTGACTCTCAAACACAAGCCTCTAAAATCCAATAGCTGGCTTGTTTACACTCTGTGCACCTGGCAGCTCTCAACGCTAGCTGCGTTGGAATTTTCCAAGAGCTCTTCAGACTGTGTAGTCAAAACATTCCATTTTAACTTTCACTTCTCCTCTCTGAGGCATGGCCTTCGTTGCTAAGCAACAGCATTCCTTCCCTTGAACAGGATTAACCACAGGAATGTTTGGAATGCGGTTTCTCTTTTGACTGGAGCTGTTTTACCCAAACGCTGCTCCCCGTGAAGCAGAGAATAACTCAATCTGCTTTCACTCTTCTAAGCCCGAAAAACTCATACCTGGGCTCCGTTGCTTGGCTTTCAGATTCTTCTGGTCAGCTTCTGGCTGCAGAGAATCAGCCTTCTCACCTCAGGCGTCCATGGAGGCCACTTCTTGATGCAGAGGTCGATGGATCGAAACCATCCTCTGCTACCACTGTTGGAATTCTAGCCCGTCTTGAGGTATGTGCCTATCTGTTCAGGCACCGGCTGAATTCCTTAGACCTCCCTCCGGCGACTCCCGGCAGGATAAAACATACGCGAGGTCCGTTCCGGCGATTTTCCTCAGGCTGTGAGGAAAACACACCAACTGCTCCTCTCTCCCCTTTGGTGTCCCCAGGGAGGGGGAAGAAGCAGACAGAAATCTATTTACATCTTTTATTCCTGTCTTTTACTTCAGTACAGAGAAAACATGTCTGCACTCATCAGCAGTTAGAATAAACTCCACCCATGTACATCCTGTACAGGTCATGTGACAAACCCACTGAGCTAACATCCGGTGCTCAGTACAGAATGGACTGCCCCTTTGTTCCCATGGCAACAGTCACAAACTTCCTGTTTGGCTTTCCAGCCACAAGCAGCAGACTTGGCTGCTATAGCCTTTGCTTGCTGTAGCATTGGTGCTTTAGAATAACAGTTAGCACCCCAAAATGTCCGCAAGTAGAGACCTCTTCTGCGCATGTGTGTGGCGCAATCAAGCACTTCTGTGCGTGTGCGCATGGCGAAACCCAGTTGCTGCGTTCGCAAGCTGAAAAGACGCAACATGAACCTAACGCAACACGAGCTATGACTGTACATGCAAACCCAGCGCTCTGTTCATATTTCAGTTTGCATTTGGACTGCAGAATACTGTAATTACATTTATGCTTCCTTGGAGGAGTATTTCCCTATTTCCCAATGGCTAACATACCTGATTCACCTTCCAGTAAACACATGTTTCCATTGTACACCTGTACATGGAGGTAATCTATGGAAGAGAAAAAGGGATAATTATGTCACATCTCCTTGGGACATAATGTTGGGTAAACCTCTTGGGTAAACCTGCTTGAATTTGTTGTTCTTTTCAGTGATTGTACCTATCCTTGATCTGGTGTGTGTGAAAAACAGTTTATAATCTACATGTTACCTTCGCACCAAATCTGGGAAAGAGAAATTTGGGAGAGAAATTACTTAGGTAGGATACTTTCTACATTGCAGAAACATGTAACAAAAATAGTAAACTTCCAGCGCTTCAGGGTCTGGTAGTAAGCTCTTGAGTCACACAGACCTATTGCAATCTTGCATGTTTGGGGTGGGGCAGAACTCTTTCGACAATAGTTCTCAGGTGTAACTAATACGATAATGCCAAATCCAGCTGTCCCAGAATTTCTATACTGGGAAGAAGGCTGCATGTTGGTGTCATCAAAACTGCACTTTGAGAAACTGAATTTTATTTTAATTATTTAATGGAGAATTCTTTTTGCCTGTCTACCAAGAAGTAATCCCATTTATTTCAGTGGGGCCTGTTGGCTGATGTTTGTTATCTGTCCTATTGGCATATCTCCTATGGCTGAATTTCTTTACAAATTCCGTGTTGCTGGTGGTCTTCAAATTAGACATGTTAAATGAAAAAGTATATGAATAGGTTTTTGAGCAGCACAATTCATTTTTATCCATGTTCAGCATTTCTTCACTTCTTTGATGAAATGTTGATGTTCAGACCTTGCCAGCTCCTAGGGCCTTTAACCCTGTCTTATCCCTTCCCAGTTGTTTAAAAAAAGTCATTTATGTGCTGATCAGAGAAAAAAATGCTGCGTAACATTCCTCTTAGCAGAGTTTTTGTCCTTGATTTATGAAGGACACCATGCTGTTTTTGTTAATAACAAAGGCCTTCATGTATCCAAATGTACTCCAGTATCTATCTTTGTAGATAACTGAAGAGAAATGGTACAGAAAATGAGATTTCAAGTTTTCTTTGCTTCGTTTTCCTTTCACAAATCATGGTGATTAAAAAGCTTGCTAAGGGTTAGAAATGCAACCTTTACCCTGAGAAAGTAAAATCTTAAGCTGGTTTCATCCACAGAACTTCAGTTCTGTTTCTCCCACTTACTTACCCTTAATCTCTCTTGCGGCTATAAAAAGGTTTGGATTTAAACTGTCAGATTCATGCATTGTGGATACTACCTCAAACACATAATAATAATAATAATAATAATAATAATAATAATAATAATAATAATAATAATAATAATATATTCAATAATTTTATTATTTATACTCCACCCATCTAGCTGGGTTGCTCCAACCACTCTGGGCAGCTTCTAACACATACTGGAAAGTACCAGTCACATTTAACATGCAGAGTTCTTAAATCCACTCACCTGTTCTCCATTGGCAAATCCCCTGTTCCCACATGCCCTCCACAAAGATTCTTTGCATAAGCTGCAAAGGTTCAAGTAAACACAGAGAAGGCATCTCTGCAATTAAGAGAGAAGTAGAAAGAGGAGGTGATTTCCCTCCCTTTCTGCTGCCTGAGCTTTCTGCATCACAAGCTATATCCTTCCTTGGGACTTCTGTATACTGTTAAGAATGCAGGTGGGATATTAATTATAAACTCTAAATGTTTAAATTCTTGCTTGTGGATAACTAACAGAATGGGAAGATGGGTAGGCTAGAATCTTCTTAGGCATGATTTCCATGTGCAGGGAGCTTTTCTACACGAGGAAGCATTTGGATGTGTAATCTTACATCTGCATTTCACAATAGTACGTTCCTGAGATGTCCTTTTGTGATATTCTGAATGTATAGCTCAACTGTAACGTCATTGGTAAATTGTAATGGGATTGAAAAGGATATTTGGAGTTTTTTCTTCATTTGACTAGTGATTTCCCTTTGATTAGTGGAATAACGTAATCATTGAGTTCATACAACATGCTAATGTGGAAAAACTAGGTATACATAGATGTATTGCTAGTTACACATTCATAAAATATTGTAATCTTGGCCTGAAATCGCTGGTACAGATTTATACTAACCCACTGGTGATCATTGTTTAAAATTGTGCAGCGCTTCAATTTAAGTTTCTAATCTGTTTTGTATTTTTGTTACAGTACTTACAGCAACAAAGTATTCCGTGTGACTTTCATGACATTGGCTGTATCGCTAATTATTCCCTTATTTGGAGCAATAATTCTTCTGGAGTGTCCAATAGACCCTCAGCCTATAAGGTGAGTTGTAAAGTATGTATGATATCAGAATGTAGCATATAATTTAAGTGTTTAACTGAATACTTCATTAGGATTTTTTTATCGCTGGTAAGTTTAATTTTTTTGCTTCAGAATGCAGGTATTAGTAGGGTAAGACCTGATTAAACTGTGATGTTTAGTATACACAGGACTGTGCAGCCTGCTAAGATATACGGTATTCTGATATTGAAAGACGTACTGAAAGCTGGATTGCTTTTGGTATCTCAACAAATTTCACATTTGCTGTCTCAGTTCAGATCTTAGAAATGAATAACAGTTGCTGTATATATTTTTAAAATAAATGTAATCAAATATAATAAGGAAGATGGAAAATGGATTTTTGAAGCGAAACGAACAGTGCATCCTTTAAGACTGCAAGGAAATAAGAGGATCTTCAAGCACAATAGGACTTCTTTGGCAAGTGTTCTCATCTGGCTAGAGTTGGTTAATCATTTGTTTAGCACTATGGGAATTGTGTCAACTCCCCTTGGTGTGTCTGCTCCGCACCTGTCTTGCGTACATGTTTGCAAAGGTGCCTACAAGGACTTGATCCAACACAATAAGTATACCTTGTTCATGGGTTGTGCAGATTGCTCAGCTAAAATGAGCCTATGGTCTCTCTGCATCTAGGGTCTCTGCAAACATGAAGCCAAATGTGGGTTCAGCACATTTTTAGGAATATTGAGGGAAGGAAGAAGGATATTTGTATGGTACCCACGGAGAGAGCTTAATGATAAGAGTCCCAGTTCTCTTGTACCTCAAGCCAGGAGTTCACCAAGAAGTCTTTGAAGGAAATTGTACTTTGGAGGCTCTGAGAGCACCCAAAAGCTGACATCTCTCATTTGGGAAAGATTTCAGAACAAGGAGAACACTCCAGATTGATAAAATCCCATAATGTTGGAATGAGACTATTCAATTCTCATTTCAGTCTTGCCAGCTGTTAGTACTAAAGCTTTACTGCATTGGTTTTGAGAATGAATATATGTTTGGATGATATATATTTAAACCGTATTTGGAGTAGATCTACTGAAATCAGTGACAAGTTAGTCATGATCTACTCTTGAGTACGGCTTGGTTGGATGCCACTGTTCATATTTTCACCACCAGGGAGAAGGCTTTTTCAGTAGTGGCACCTGGTTTATGGAACAGTTTAACCATTTCTTAGGGGTGCCCCCACATGACTTAAGGGAACTCATACAAATGCTTGCATGTGAATTTGTACACACCCCTAAAACTCAGGATAATGCTTCCATGCATCTGAGGAAGTGTGCTGTTGCCCAGAAATCTTTTGCCATAATAAATTTGACTTACTTTATTATTATTTTCCATAAAATTTATACACCACTGTATTATTTTAAAAAATGAAGTGGTTTACAAAAGATAAAACAGAAAAATCAAGACAAATTTACAACCTTACTTTAAGACATACAAAAGCTAAAATACTAAAACAGATTAAAATTACCTCAACTTTCTAAGCATCTGGGTGGGATTTTCTAAAAAGGAATATTTTTAGCAGGTGCCAAAAAGTGTACGGTGCTCATCAGAATAGTCACGCATGAAAACTTGGGCCCAGGTGAACACCTGAGTCACAGCTTTACAGGAATGCAGCTTACATTCACATGATAATGTGAGACAGTTTCAGACAGTTAGGCATGGGAGACTAGACTTGTTCTTGTGACAGGTTATGCAGTGGTGGTATGTTGAACAAACCTTTGTAGAAGGAGGAAGCTGCCCGTTGGTCAAAAGCACCCAAACCTGCTGAGCGTTAAATGCTGCTACAAACACACAAAGAAAGGTATGCTGGAGAAGCAAGTGCAAACAAATGCTTGATTACACATTAGACTTTGAAAGCTCAGAGAAAAATTGGCAAAGGCTTTTTTGGGGGGGGGTTTGAAACTAAGTCAAACATGGTTGTTGTAAGTTATGTATCATTATGACTCCCTGCTGCCTTTGGCACCCTGCTTCCTGGGTCCTTTTTATTTTATGTTTGAAACTGGGGGTGGGGTATGTTGTGACAAGTTCTGTTTTATAGTATTTATGCAGTTTCTCCCTCCCGCTTAACGCTTCTGCTTTTTGCATTATATTTCAATTGTGTTCTTTGCTTATATAATGTAGGCCATCTATATAACTTTCTTATTCTTATGAGGAGCCATACATATGTCAGAGTAAAACTTTATCTTTTTGAGATGAAAAAAGTTTTTAAGGCTACAGTCCAAAGCATACGTCTGTGAATCAGGTCCCTCTGAAATAAGTGGGGCTTACTGTCAAGTAAATAAGGTTAGATCAACCTGTAAATCTTACTGTCATGATAATTTTCAGGAATTGACAAGTTTAACATTCATAATCACATCTCTGTCCTTAGAACTCTCCATTTCTTACAACGTTTCATGTTGTATTCAGCTTTGGTCCATTTAACTTACATTATCCTGACAGCAAAATACAGGATTAAGTAGCGCTAAGCAGATCTAGAATAGGGAAATGGCTACTATTTCATTTAGGTAAGATTCTTTCCTAAGCTGTTCGGTAGTGTTACTGACCACCTGGTGGTATGATCATTTCTCTAGATGACTACATCTTATTGGCCAGAGTAATCACGGTGTGTATTTTGAAGTGATCTGTAAGGTGTTCCATAAAAGCAAGTCTTCATTAAGAAGCATTTTAACTTGTAATGGACAGTTGTTTCAGAAAAGCTGTGGAAATACTGAGTTACAAATATGCAGTATTGAAATGCTTCAATGTTGGAAATGAGTACAATGTTGAAAACTGAAAGCATTGCCATTTGAACAATTGGTGTTTGTTCATTTGACACCAAACTAGAATAGGAAAATAGTATAAAAGATGTAAGTGTGGAATTTTCCCCAATAGGTGGTCCATTGTATGTCCTTGTGATAGTGTCCATCATGCTGATCTTGCAAATGCCCTAGGTTTTTCCCCCTATTTTGCATTAAAAGAGATCTGCTGTGGCTTTTCCATCTCGAGTGTGTTGGCTTGATGCTGGCTTATTTTGCATGTTATGTTAAACTATAGTTTAAACTTTCTATCAAGATATTGTAACATTTTGGATCTTATGTTGATGTGATTTATGTACAAAAGTACATAAATTGATCAGACATCCGTATGCAGTATGAGCAGAGTGTGTTTGAAACTCATGTCCACCCTCACCTGCCCTTTAGTGCCCGAGGTAGAAAGGAAAACTAGGTTTATCTGTATCAAAATTGGTTGGCTGCCTGCCCTTTTCTTTCAGTCCACCGATGAAATTGCTTCTCTGTTTCCCCCTCTCCTAGCTTCAAAGAACCTCCTCTCCTCACTGGCGCATTAGAGCCAAACTTCAAGCTCCGACAAGCAGAAAGGCTATTTGAAAATCAGCTTGTTGGACCAGAATCTATTGCAAACATCGGCGGTAAGCACAATAACATCTGCATGCTAAACTGTGAAGGATCTTAATGCTTGGATCTTGAGTCAAACATAAGACCTTCTGAGCCTAGCAAAAAATCACTTTTTCTCTTGCTCTGTTCTTTTCCCCAAATACTTTATAGTAGGCTTCCTCAAACTCAGTCCTCCAGATGTTTTGAGACTACAATTCCCATCATCCCTGATCACTGGTCTTGCTAGCTAGGGATCATGGGAGTTGTAGGCCAAAAACATCTGGAGGGCCGAGTTTGAGGAAGCTTGCTTTATAGTAATAACTACTCCATAAGTCATGTTGGTAACTCTTGGTGTAACCACTGATCTTCTGTTATTGATCCAAACGACTGTGCAATTGATTTCTGAAATAATAAAATCTTCAATTATATAAAGCACACAGTGAAAGAGCATGTCATGTTAGAAGATTTGACACTAAGTTGTAACAGTGGTGTGGTTTCTGTAGCTGTTGTGTTGTGGGATACGTGAAAGAGCTAGGGAGGGCTGATCTTCTACATCCAGAGAGCTAGTGTACCTTGGGTCCCCACCTGGTGTTCTCAGGGTTTAATACTCAAGGTGCCTGGATGTCCCTGCTCTAGTAAGTGGCTAAGTGTCTCAGTGGTTGCTGAGGAGCAACAACGGAACAGGGCTATTGCCTTCATGTCCTGCTTATGGTCTTCCTAGCAGCATCTGGCTGCTCACTGGGAAACAAGATGCTGGCTAGAGGTCCTTTTTTCTGATCCAACATGGCCTCTGTAACTTTCCAGGAAGCAAATGGCAAGAATCACTATAGATTCACAGGCAATGCCATTTATTCACAGTTGATAATCAAAATAATAAACAGCAAACGTATAAATTGCAGAAAATGTAACCAAACACACATACTACCAAAAACAGGACACTACCAAGAATGTCAAAATTCAGAAATAAGAAAATAACCATGAATGCACAAGGTTGTCCCAGTGTTACAGTTAAAGGCCGGTCAATCTCTGATTACTCTGACTAATGGGAAATGCATCAAAATAAAAAGCCATCTATTAGCTTGGATTATGGAAGATGAAAACAAACAATGCTTTCCCTTTCTACTGGAACTTTAATTGGTGAATAGTAGCCGCCAGAGCTACAAAAATCCACTGATGGTGAGAAATCCAAGAGATGCCAACATTAAAGAAAGTAAAAATCGAACAAGTATTGTATCTCAATATAAAGGATCTAAGTTATCCCTACAAAAGGTTGTGTATTTGGAGTCCTTTCGTTTATGAGCCAGATGCTGGCTGGAGTGTGTTCATGTGACTTTGAGCCACAGATGACTGCTACTGTGGACATGATTTGAGGCTGACTTTAGTTTTAATATTTAAAGGTCATGAGCTTTTTTTATGAAGGAACAATGTACAATTCATACAGTCCTTCCAGTTTCCAGAATTCATAAAAAGCTTATCTTACAATTTGTCTCTCTTAGATGTGTTGTTTACTGGTACAGCGGATGGAAAAATTCTAAAGATTGAAAATGGCGAAATACACACATTAGCCCGACTTGGCCATGGCCCCTGTGGTAAGTTAGAGGAACCACGTATTTTATTGCTGCTATTGCATTTTGGTCTGAATTGTATAGTGATTGTACTGTCAACATTCTAAGCTTTGCTAAGACATTTGCTCGAATATTATCTAACTCATTTTAAGGTGCACTAAGGATTTTTCTTTTCCTAAATGGAAAAAATAGCTTTATTTCATAATGTTCTTCACAGTGCATTTTAGGTAGGTTATTTTTTGGTATATAGTTTCATGGACCTTATTATACAGGTTTGGTCTGAGAACTGTGCCAGTAATTGACTTGAAAGTGTGAAGGCAGGAATGCCCCTGTGGAATAAAAACATATTGCTAACACTTTGGAGTAATGGTCAGTAATTCAGCGCTTGCTAACATTTGTTATTTTTTTATCTGTGCAACTGTATCAACACTTCCTGATGGTTCTCTTTTTGTGCTTCTTTTAACCTTCATGCCAATGATTCTAGCTAACAGCTCAACTGCAGCCCTGATTGCCAGATAATGGCTTTGGTTGAAAATACCCTAGCTGAGTTTGACATGGGACAGCAACAGAGAGGATGTTTGGAGCAGGAAACTGACCATGCAGTGGTTAAGAGGAGTGGATTTGTAAAGGTCCATGTGTCACAAGGTTCTGTAAATGAAAGGGAGAATGCAGCAAGGTCTTCGGAAATTGATGCCCTCCCAGACTCATGGCTACCAGTGAAAGAATATACAGATCCCCTTATTCCAAGCTACCGAACTAACACAGCTATATTCTGGCAATCTTCAAAAGAAATTATTTATTTTCAAACCAACCTTCATCCAATTAGTACAATGCTGTATAAAAAAATTAAACTAATGAAAGGGAAAAAAACCATTACAATCCGTGCCATGTCACTGCCAAATGCACAGCACCCATTGCTTGTACCACCAGCCAGTCTCCTGCCTGTCTCATTGGACAGGTTGGGACCTGCTGGGAAAGGCACTCCATCAAGTAGTCCTAAGCTCTTCAGGAGTTTATAAATGGGCCCAGTAGCTTATGGGAAGCCAGGACTGGTGGTGTTTGGCTACACTTGGGGATATCAGGCAGAAGATATAGAAGATAGAGAAGCATGATTAGTCGCACCAACAGGGTAAAGAACAGCTTCTATTCATGGGCTGTTAGGCTGCTGAATGAAAAGATAACAGGGCAACTGACTTTCAGATTTGGTGTGTGTGTGTCAGTAAACGAGGGGAATTAAGACTAAGAGAGCTGAGTGGGGGGGTGCTCTTGTAATCTCACTGTATACAAGTTGTACAAGTGACAATAAAGTATTTCAATTTTTATTTCAATCATATAACATCCAGGCACTGTCAGTATCTCAATATGATATGGATAACATGCCTCTCATACTGCACATCATGCCATATTGACTTTAGCCTAGCTTAATACTTTAGAAAAATAGAGGAACTACATCTAAAATTGCACATGAAAAATGTAGGATCGCATTTCCTTAACATCTATCCTTCGATTTTTTTCTTTAAAAAAAATTCTGTGTAGCTTTTCTTTTTCTCTAATGCTTCCATCCATTTATTTTGTTATATAACACAGTCCAATAACTTATACTCCGATTATCCCCTTCAAACACACAGGTGCTTAAGAGAATATAGGATAGCAGTGGTCCAACTTTTTGGAGTGATTGGCTTTAGCTTGTTAAAGTTGAGAGAGGCAACTCTGCATTGTTCTGACTGGAAGTGTTTTCCTACATAGAACAGTGGAAGAGAAATGTATTTTGGAAAAAGGAAATGACTTCACTTACCACAGGCTATGTTTTTCACAAGTTGTGCCATGTGAAGTCAGTAAGGGGCAAGAAAGAGACTGACTGTTGTTCAGTACTGCTTGTTGGTAACTTGCAGAATGAATATCTAGCTTTGCTTGTGTTGGTTTCCTTTTTTGGAACAGCCAGTAGAGGGCACTGTGAACGTAAAAGTTTTAAACATTTGCTGCTTTGGCTACATCTTCATTCTGTATGCAAAAAGAATAACTTGTCCTAAAAGTGGCAACAAAAACATAAATGCAATAAAAATCCACTACTAGAAGAGATTATACACCACATTTATTATAAGGTAACTAGTTACCGTATTTTTTGCTCTATAAGACTCACTTTTTTCCTCCTAAAAAGTAAGGGGAAATGTGTGTGCGTCTTATGGAGCGAATGCAGGCTGCGCAGCTATCCCAGAAGCCAGAACAGCAAGAGGGATTGCTGTGCAGTGATCCCTCTTGTTGGTAGTTGTCATGAAATCTTATGGCACAATAAATACGTTAGGGTGACATTGAAGTGTCAGCCTACTTGTGCAAGAGGGAATTTCCCTGTTTGCGGGGGGGGGGGGGGCAGAAGTGGAAGGAAAGGAAGGGGAAGTTGGATCTTGTACAAAGGGTTGCATTCAGCATAGCACTAAACAAATAGTTCCATCAGTGCAAGGATTTATCCTTGCGTAAGTAAACATTCTCTTCCTCTTGTGTGCCTCCTAAATCTGTTCTGGGAGTTCCCCCACCCTCTGGAGCAGATTTAGGGATAGCACAGGGCGCGCACAGGAGGAGGGGAGGGGCGAAAGTCTTGTTGTGTTCATGCTAATCCTTGCACTAGCACAATTTAATGTTGCCCAGAAAAATCTCAATAGTCTGCAAGGTGCATTGTTGTTTCCTGCAACAGACCACTAAAGATACCATTTTGGAATTTTGTCAGCATAAAATGGTGTTGATATCAGTAAAGTTTTGCTGAATATTTGTTTTTGGATTAAATTCTGAAGTAATGGCATTTTTTCCTGAAGCAGTATAGAAATCTTTGTATAAAACTGCTGCTGTTAACTTGCTGGAAATGTGTCTTAAAAGGAACCAGAGAAGATGAAACCACATGTGGGAGACCTCTTGGAATCAGAGTTGGACCAGATAACACCCTTTTTGTGGCAGATGCATACTATGGACTCTTTGAAATCAATCCTGTCTCAGGTAACCTTGCACTCATGTTTTTCCTGTTCATGTTTGCTTTGGCATTTCTTTTGTCTTCCTTGTGAAGTCGCCATGCTCTCCTATTCTTCAGATGCTTTCATTTCCCTGCTTTCTTTTTAAACCCCATTCCCATGCCTGCTACTCCCCTCTTTTTGGCAACTATCTTTGCACCCCCCCTTTTCCCTTTCACTTCCTTTTCCAACTCCTTTTTGCATGCAGATCACCCCCATTTTCATGTCTCCTTCCTATTCTGCAGCCATTTGCACACACACCATGATGATATATGTTTTAAGATAACCAATCCTGTCACCTTGTACTGTTAGCGAAGATTATCAGCTGATGAATGTCGTATATATATGAATGTTTGCTTCCTAATAAAATACCTGTTCTAAATTACTATCTGGGAAATCATGCTGAAAACAACCCCTAATACTGGGAATGAAACATGTTGTGTGAAAGGACTATGTAATATTCCATGGCTCTGCATCCTTTTTCTCTCATACACAAGAGGAAAATGACAGTTTTAAACAATGGCAGAGGTTTAAGCAGAACAAGCAGAGAGAAGGAAACACTCAGGAAAAGATGGCTGTTTAAAGCAAGGTTTCAGTACAGCTAGAAGGGAGTTGGGAAAGTTTCAGCCCGATGGATCTGTCTACTTTAAATAACATACTACAAAAGCACACCTTGAAATGCAAGCTGTTCATTTTAAGAACAAAAAAACATTTCTTATGTGCAAACACAGATTCCTCTTCCTTAGCCAAAGTAAATGAAAATATTTGTAAATTATTTTCTAACTGCCATTTTGATGCATAAGGAAAGCTCTTATCATTGGAAAGTTATTAACTAATCTAAACTTAAAGCATGTAGGAAAGCAAGGGGTTAACCATATCCTTCTTTCTGTGATCAGGTGAAGTGAAACCACTTGTGTCCTCCAAGATTCCCATTGAAGGAAAAAACTTGTCCTTTGTGAATGATCTTACACTGACGCGAGACGGAAGGAAAATCTACTTTACTGACTCCAGTAGTAAATGGCACAGGAAAGACTATTCCTTATTAATCATGGAGGCTTCCGATGATGGACGGTAAGTCCCAACTGGGGAAAATCCTTGCAGTGTTTTGATGCCCGTTGCGAAAGCAGAATTTTGACAGAGCAGTACGACTGGGTTGCTTAGTGAGTTTCTGGTCTGTAGCACGGCTGGGACTGCCTGTTGTGGAATTTTGTCTTAGCCAATGTGCTAATTCTTAATTAAAGATAATAGTAATAGCTTAATTGAATGAGCAGCCCCACCCTTGAGCTGGAGTTTAGGTTCCTTGTGCTCCTACTAATGCATACCTGTAAGCCAGTGCTGTGGTTAGTGTCTTTCAAGCATGGCCCAGAAAGGAGTGGTGAGACTTTTGAGGATCCTGCACCAGCAGGCTGTTTGTTTGTGTTAAACCATAGTTCAAAATAAACTATGCTTAGAGTTGCGTGGAAACCAAGCCAATAAAAATACGGCATTACAAGCAAATGTGTGAATGAAGCTACTAAGAAACATGTAGGTTCACAGAAAAATGAGCCTGTGAGTATTGAAATCTCTAGGAAACTGGACTATAATACTGCTCTGCTTGTGACCCCTTCTGACGTGGGTCTCCTTCACATATGTGCTCCTTGTATTGGTTCTGTTATTGTCTACATGGTTATGTATCAGTTTGCACGTATCTTTATGACAAATGAATTTAAAAATTAATGACTGTGTTAATGGTTTTGCCCTCAGCTTGCTTGAATATGACACTGTCACAAAAGAAGTGAAAGTCTTAATGGGAGGGCTCCGATTTCCAAATGGAGTCCAGCTCTCACCTGCTGAAGACTTTGTGTTGGTGGCCGAAACAACTATGGCAAGAATACGAAGGTATGTGGGATGCCTCCCAAGGTTAAACATTAAAGTTTGCACCAACAGCATTAGCCAAGTGTTTTAAGCTCAGCTATCTTTTTAGGGACGCAGGTGGCGCTGTGGTCTAAACCACAGAGCCTAGGACTTGCCAATCAGAAGGTTGGCGGTTCGAATCCCTGCAATGGGGTGAGCTCCTGTTGCTCAGTCCCTGCTCCTGCCAACCTAGCAGTCAGAGTGCAAGTAGATAAATAGGTACCGCTCCGGCAGGAAGGTAAACGGCATTTACGTGTGCTGCTCTGACTCTGGTTCACCAGAAGCGGCTTAGTCATGCTGGCCACATGACCCGGAAGCTGCACGCCGGCTCCCTCGGCCAATAAAGCGAGATGAGCACCACAACCTCAGAGTCGGCCACGACTGGACCTAATGGTCAGGGGTCCCTTTACCTTTAGCTATCTTTTTAGGAATATATTCAATGCAAAGTTTGTTGATCATCCTTGTTGAAGAGGCTTTTCTAAATACTGTGCTCTGCAAGCGAACTGACTGCTTTTACCATGCAAACTGCAGACTCACTTGCTCTGGCGAATTTTGCCTACTTGTGATGTAGTAGGTCTTTTATTGGCTCTTCCTCCTCCTGAGAAGCACTTGTTGGTTTCTGTGGTTCCTCCTTGACATGTGCTATTATCTTGTAATATATTAATGCACTTTAATTTTGCAGATACTACGTATCTGGCCTAATGAAAGGTGGAGAAGACATGTTTATAGAAAATATGCCCGGCTTTCCAGATAACATACGTCCAAGCAGCTCTGGAGGTTATTGGGTGGCTATGTCAGCTATTCGGTCCAATCCTGGATTTTCCATGTTGGATTTCTTATCTGAAAAACCATGGATTAAAAGAATAATATTTAAGGTAAAACAAATTCTGTTTTGATGATAAATTGCATAATCTACCTTGAGAGCCAGTTGGTTCATTTAAAAAAAGACATGATTTAAAAGCAGTATATTAATATTAAAGTGATTTGAAATAGCTGATTTATGGACAGATCATATTGCCCTCACAATGATAGAGCCAGAATACCAGGCAATATCAATCAAATGTTTAAATTGTGTGACTCTTTGTTGTGCTGTCTCAAAGATGGTGGCAGCAAAAGGGAGTTCTGGGGGACAGATTCCCCCCCCCCCTTGAGAGTCTTTTTCCTAGTTAAGCATTTGTTCCTGCTTTAGGCAGATGGTAATAAAACCACTCCAACCCCTACAACTTTGAGAGGCAATGACTGTGGGAGGCACCTGTGAAGTCCTCCCTCCCTTTGGGTAGTGCTGGCAAATGGAAGTTACGAGGGCTGATGTTCTTCATTCCTCTTAGCAGTCCAACAAGTGTCCCAGCTGCCAGCACTGGTGCAAAGATTGAAATGCATCAATATTTATATCCCACAGCTGCAACATAAATTTACGTTCCCTGGGTGGTTCACAAGTTTATGAAACATAAAAGTAGTTTTTATTTTTACGTAGCAGAACAAAGCATAAAACGGATGCAACAAATTAAAAAGCACTAAAACTGCAACATTCACTCAGATAGACAGTAAATTAAAAATGCTTTAAGATTAAAATGCTTACATTAGCAGTTCTTAAAAAAACAAAAAAGCCACCCATCATGAGGAGCTTAATTTGGGCAAAGTTTAGGCAAGCTTTAACACTCCCCATTGATTTAGTGCACCCTTACCCAACCTAGTGCCCTCCAAAAGCCTTGGACTATGGCTCCCGTCAGCCCCAGCCAGCGTGGTCAATGGTCAAGAATGGTGGAGAAGTCATCTAAAACATCTGGGTCGTGGGCACCAGGTTGGGGAAGGCTGATTTAGTCAAGATACTTGAGCATATGCTTAACTCTGCCCCAAAATAAATTGTGCTTCAAAGAGCTTTTGGATGGTTGATACTCTTTGAACGTTCTGGGGTTTAAAATCTGAATTGGTTAACATATTTTAACTGACTGTTCAGTGTACTCATAATGCTTATGACAGAGGTGGTTATCCCTAAAATGAATACTTTCTTCCCCCAGCTGCTCAGTCAAGAAATGGTGATAAAATTTGTGCCCAAGTACAGCCTCCTTCTAGAACTAAGTGATACCGGATCCTACAGAAGAAGCTTCCATGATCCGAATGGAATGGTGGCAACGTACATAAGTGAAGCACATGAACACGATGGACATCTCTATTTGGGCTCCTTCCGGTCTCCCTTTATTTGCAGACTGAACCTTGAGGACGTCTAATTCTCTCTGCCAAAAGCACTGCCGCTGTTGTCTTGAGTTCCTCTAGAAGGGCAAACGGCCCAGGAAGAAGAATGAAATTGCAGTCAGTCATGAGCACTGTAGGCCCAAAGTAATTTGCAGGGAATAAAGTTTGAGCGTTTCTTACAATAAGCATGCCATGCCATAAAACCGGTGAACCCAATCCACTATTGTCTTGTGCAACTCCCATTTGAATTGGTGGGCCTTGCGTAGAAGAAGTTCTTGGTGAGTTGTATACAATCTTTGGTATCTTTACTTACTTACACATAAATACAAAATTACCTCATGAAAACAAAAGTTGCTACATCTAATAATGTTCTTTAGAAGCTGCTTCCACTAGTGAAAGATGTACATAATTCTGTCTGCACTTCAAATAACATACTGGAATTACATCCTTGGGCTTTACATGCTAGTCCAAAATGATGTCTTGCATGCATTTGCTTCCAACTTGGATTTGTCTTTATAAGCATGTTTTTCTAAGCATGCATATTATAAAAACTATCATTTATAGATGTATTAATAAGCAAATAAATTACAGGTATAATTCTATTTTCTGTCTGCTGTTTTCTGCATGGGTAATTTTAAAGACATGAGGTCACTCCTGTGTGGCTCTCTAAACTTGAAAATGTATCCTCCGAATGGTAAATAGATACAACTGACTTAGAAGAAGCTTGTTCCAGAGTCTTATTTTGTCTCTGCGCAGATTATTTGATCACTAACACAAACTTTTCAGTCATAGGAATGCTTTCATGTCATTAGATTGCAATGTAGGAAAAAGCCTTTAAACCCTGTACCTGACTGGTGTACAAGCTATCCGTTGAGGCCTTTATTTCTCTTATGGATTTGACTGAAAACTGCACTCATATAGTAATAAACATAAGGTTGACTCAAATGTATAAATTGTATGATTGAAATAATTTTTTGAAGCACAGAAGGAACTGATATTTTGTTACTTAAAGCATATTTTATTTTATCTTATGTTTTTGACTCATAAAGTTAAGTGCTTTTATTATTATTTGGGTAGTTCAGGGGTGTTTTTTTAAGATGTCAAGATTTTGTCAGAAGAATTTAATATGCTAAGGTTTTTAAGAGTAAAACCAACCAATGCTTTGCTGGCTTACTGAGTTACATCTGGGCAGCATTTCAAATAACGCAAACAAATGTTAAAAATCTTTATTATAATTTGTCAATGGAAACAACAGATTAAATGATTAAATCATCCAATAACTGTAGTACAGTATCTTAATTATGTATATCTTGTCTTTCCTTTTTAAAAAAGTGATTGTGAAATTTACTGGATAATTATGAACATCAAGCTAAACATAATAAACCAGCGAGATAAGAACAAAACTAAAAAGTGGCAGTAGCAAATAAACATTCAGCTAAAATTCAAAACTTCAAGACGACGAAGCTTAACAAGGGCATCAAATTAAAATACCTTGTCAAATAAAACAATTTTTGTCCAATACTGAAAACTCGTGAAAGGAGGCACCAGGCATAAGCATCTAGGAAACGACACCACAGAAAAGGTTCAGTCCCCCAGTTATATTACCCACCTCTGTACACCAGGAAGAGGAAACTGGAGAACAGCTTTGCCAGATTTTCTCAAGACATTTGCAGGTGGTCCTTGAGAGACCCTTGTCCTAAGCCAAGCTGTGCAGGTCTTTACAAGTTAAAGCCACTGATTGGTTTGGTCTTAATGATTCCCCCCCCCCCACTCCCATGTTAGGGCACTAGCATGCGATGTGTTGCAAACAGATTGCCACTTTGGAAACCTGTACAATTGCAAACAGATTGCTGCTAGTAAACCTGTACAGGGCACTAAATTTGCAGGCACGTGGTGGGTAGTACAAATTCTGCATGAGAAAGAATTTGGCTTCTACAAGGGGCATGTCTTGCATTGAAACTTCCTGGGATTTTGTAAGTATATTTTTAAAAATCCAGCAGGGAAATAATTTGGCATTTTTTTTAAAGTTCAAAAATAATAAACCCTGGGTGGGATTCATATGGAGTTAAGTTGCATGTACAGTATGTCCCACTGAAATCAGTAGGAACTAATTTAGTGATTAACTTGTCATTGATTCTAATGGGATCTAAGGTCCAATTAACATAATCTGGATCCAGCCCATTACTACCTTCAAATTTTATTAAAGAAAATGAATTAACATAAACTACACTCGGTATTCCAGTATTTTATTAAAAATTATCATTCCTGCTCAACTCTGCTGCTGCCTACCTTTACCCAAAAGACCCCCATTTTAGTTTATTGATAATTGCTGAATTCTATAATTTAACAAGCCTATCTCTAAGCTGAGGTAGTCCATATATCTTTTATTTAGCATATAAAGGTTTTGCTGTTGTGATCATATTAAAAAAATACCTCTTTATGCAAGTTCTTTTCTGAACTAAGTAAATTTTCAGATATTTTGGTATTTACATTTCAACAGCATACAGCCCCAGTGTACTCGAAACTCATAAGCATAGTGTACAATTATTTCAGGGGAGTTTCTAGGTCCTACCTTACATCCGGTTTACTTTTTTGAAAAGGTAGTTAATCGGTAGCTCAGTCTATTCAGAGTAAGCGTGCGAAAGTTATCTCCAAATGTTCAGGGCCTAATCCATTTAGGTTCTGGACATAGTGAAAAGGGATGAATTGTGGTATTAAGTTCCATGCCTAAAGCCTTTGCTAACTGGTTAAAAAGGGAGGCCAGAATGATAGCGGTCTATACTTGTCCTGTCCTGAAATTTCAAGGACCCCATCTGCTCTGAAAACCAACGGAGAAAATAGAATACTACTTCTCGTTCATATAGTATCTCTATTTTTAATCCAGAAAAAGCAATAGTGCGCCAAGTATTAGAAACTTGAGAAATAACTAGTCTTACTCTTTGTGATTTCTGCATTTGGCAGTCCCTTAAGATGTCTCTCAGGCCTAGCTTAGACAACTCTGTTCCTCTTCAATCGTCGCAGCAAGAAAGCAAACGCCACACTTTGCAGTCAGCTGCTCCTTCGTGATTCATCCTCCATTGGGATTAATTATTGATAATGTAGCTGCAGTAAGTTTCTATGGTAGGCGAAACGGCTTTGTCGGGCAAAGAACGCTGGCTCATTGCAATAGGAGAAAGCATGCTGCTCTTCTTGGCTGTAGAGAGGTCTGGCTTCGGAGTGTGCATGGACATGTTTCCTGCAGTTTGTTACGAGACAATTTAAAATTAGATTTTGTAGGAGGCGTGCGGCTCACTTTCTAAGCTACCCATTGGAATCGGGACTACCTGTCAGGAAATTCCACGTGTATGGATTTTCAATTTGTGTTTTGCTAAATGATCTCTGTGCATTCTGCCATGTATTTTTGAGATCTATAATTTTTTTCCGTTGCCCTTGTGCAATACACCTTTTGAGTGCTGTGACAGAAAGTATTGTTAAGAGATATACATCTGAGCCCACATGCTTGCCCGTCACACACATGAATTCATGTGTACAGCGGTTAGAAGAAAGGAACCTTTTGCATGGAGTCACAGTGCTTTTGATAAAAATGTGTGCTTACCTTTAACCCTTATACATATACCCGGATCAAGTATATGTCACAATAGGAAGCAGTAAAGTTCAGTTTATTACATGGACATGAAAACAAAAGATAAAGTCCTGCAAATATGCAGGCAGCAAATGAGCATTAAGCACGTACATACACCTCTATTCTAAAGACTGGCTGGCATCCGTCTGTCTCAGGAAACAATGGAGGATTGCACCTTCAGGGTTGAAGTCAAACCGTTGGAGAGTTATCGCAGCTACTGTGGCTGTAGAGACTGATACCAGATAGACAGGTTTTGCTGCAGATGAAGGCATTAGATTAGGGGAGCAAAATTTTGAAAAGGGTTCAGATGTTTGTTCAAGATTACACTGCAAGAAAAGAAAAGTGTATATCCAGAGGATCTGCGATTAATTGTTATGATTTGTATTAGAGCAATGTTGACAGCACAAGCCAAACTATTCCTCCAGGGATTTGTGGTCTGATGTAAGTCAGAAAGTGTAAAGTGAAGTCACTGGGGCAAACAGAATTCTAATCTAAGCATTCCTTGATGGGGCGTGAGCTAATTGTGACTAACCAGGAAAAGGATCTTTGGAGCACAGTAGATAGCTCAGTGAAAATGCTGAGCCAGTGGCACTATAAAAAATAAAGGCAAATTTTGTGCTAAGGATATTTAGGAAAGTCTCATGATGCTGGCAGCTTTATTTGCATCTATAGTGTGCGTAAGTAGGACTACAGTCCACCTATATGGACCTTTGCTCTGATCCAGCAGTGCTCTTGTTTTCTTGCCTTTTGGAATGCGCACTTTATGCATCCAATTGCTAAGAACAATAGTTACTCAGTATGTGGCACTAGTGAGCTTCCCGCAAACAGAGAGGCTCCCAGGGACCTCCTCCTCTGTGATTCCCCTGGGAAATTCAGCCAGACTTCTGTGACTCATGAGTCACCACCCGGAACTCAACTTCCCCTTCTGAAAAGGAGTTTCTACACAAAGCAATTTCACATTTCCCAAGCTAGAGGCAGCGTTGCCACTTTTTCTTTGGCAACGCTCCTGTGCCTTTAGTTCCCGCAAGACAGGCAGAATGTTTGTCCTTCTAAGTGGCTTTTGGGGGCAGGATGTAAACTCCACAAGCCGCAACTGCATTGGCCAAGAGTTACCTGTGCAATCCAAAGCACCTGGAGGGAACCAAGGCTTGTGACAGAGTGGTGGAGCCACTGTTGCACTGCACCCCTGCAGCGGAAGGCAGGTAAAACACTGCTCAAATGACAGCAGTGGCACCAGCTCAGGATCTGTGGGTTCTGGCCCACCTTGGCCACTAGCCTTCCTCACCCCTGGAACACTGTGTTAGAACATTCCACTGGCTACCTCAATAGGAATCCCACTGACAGTACTTCTGCCTACCCCTTTAGCAAGCTGGAGAATAATGGAAGCAGTTGAACTGTTTTGGGTGTGGCAGTGGTGGTGGGGAACCTGCCCATCCAATCCCCTTCCTAATGTGGTGGATCAGGGGTTTGGATTCCAACTTGAATCAGTCTTGTCCGTGGTTTTAAAAGATGATAGCAGGCAAGACAGAGAAGGGCTCTTCAGTGTCCTTGATTGCTGATTAATACTTATTGTTCTTTTTGTACTGTACTATGGATATAAAAAAGGTAAAGGTAAAGGACCCCTGGACAGTTAAGTCCAGTCAAAGGCGACTATGAGGTTGCGGCACTCATCTCGCTTTCAGGCCGAGGAAGCCGGTGTTTGTCCACAGACAGCTTTCTGGGTCATGTGGCCAGCATGACTAAACCGCAATAGGACACCGCGATGGAAGCCAGAGTGCACAGAAACACCGTTTACCTGCCTGCCACAGCAGTACCTATTTATCTACTTGCACTGGTGTGCTTTTGAACTGCTAGGTTGGCAGGAGCTGGGACAGTGTTTGGAAGATTTGCCAATGTGGATGCCAATTTTAAAGCTTACAAAAAATCTTAAAGGCATGATGCTTTTGTGGCTAGAAATTTCTAATAAAATAAGGGGTTGGGGAAGGAACAAGTGCTTGGTTTGTGCAAGTACCACCCCCCCTTTTTTAGCAAGGCTTGTCTTTAACACTGGGACAAGCAAAAACGTAGGAGAGGAAACCTCCTCCTCTTCCCCATTGTTTCCTCTTCATGCCAGAAAAAGCTTTCTTGCTGAATTTGTTTTTAACTACATGTTAAAGACAAAGAAGGCACTGTGCCATTAAGAAGGCAAATCAAAAGAATGCCCAACTCTGCAAACACATCAGGTAAGTTCACAATAAACTACACACACACCAGCCTGCGTACTACAGACTTTGTAATAATTTATCACCTGTTTCCCTTTGTCCGGAATATGGGGTTTCCTGAAGGTTTAGATTTATTTTTTCTTCTGCAAGCATGCATTCAGGTCTGGCAACAGCAAAATACAGTCTGTGAGTTATATCAGCCAATGCTTGCTCAGTGCTTGGTGCAGATTCTTCTCATTTTCTGAGAACTGAGCAGTTCATTGTCGTATAGTGGGTGGGACAGCTCTTGTGATACATACATGCACCATAGCCCATAAAAAGTGCCTTCCACCCAAGCCAATACAATAAAGCCTGCAGTGTCGGGTGTGTAAAAGGAAACTCAACGGCTGCAGTCAAAGTCCATTTAGCAACTGCCAAACAGCAAGGTGGGGCGAAGTTGCCACTGCCCTTTTTCTCTTTTATGCTGCCGCACCTTAACGTAGTAACTTTTCTGGTAACTGAACAAGAATAGGTACGCCAGAATGCTAACTATCCCATGCATATTCCTCAAGCGTTGACTGTGTGAGAGCCACATATGAATGATCTATCAAAAAAACCTTGCCCAACAGAGACTTCTAATTTCCGTGTTACCAAAACAACTATGGTATTTTTCAGGGCAGTCCGTTCTTGCCATTTAGGCAACTCCTGCAGCCAAGCTGGTGCCAAAAGTCTTTCTCTGCTTTCCTTTGGACCACATCAACGAGGCTGAGAGGGGAGTCTTGTCTGGGCAGTCCAGGACCTCCATACACACTGCCCAGGCTTGCACCCTGGTAAGGTCACTTTGGTGCTGCTAGCACAGTGCTCTGACTTCACCCCCCGAGGCGCACTCCATTGTCCCTCGAGACCGACGGATGCCAACAACAACCATCCAAGCCTTCGGATGCCAAATACCCGGTGTTGGGTAAACATTAAGCGAATCACACTTGCACAGGAGAGAACAGGCCCTCGGGAATCCAAACATCCTTAGAGCAAAGGCAGCCAGTTAACTATGCTGAAGGACCTCGCTTCAGGAGGCCAGCACATTTCATCATTCATCATCATTTTTAATTTGTATACCGCCTTTCTATCTTGCAATACTCAAGGCGGTTTACAAGCTGAAGAAACAAAAAATGTACATTTTATAACAATCTAATGCAATACAAAAATGTGATAATAAAACATAACTTTAAAATAGGTAACCTCCATCAAAAAAGTAACATTAAACAATCATTAGAATAGTATAAAATAACATATAAAAGTTAAACAGAAATCCACTCGACAGTTACAATATCTACACTATAATCAATAAAACAACGGCAAGCCACAGTACATAAAACAATACAATACACATTGAGAAGCAGAGAGTGGGGCAAGGCAGGTGGAAGGAGGCCTTGCCAGATGGAGCCTCTCCCCTCATTTGGACCCCAATGGCTTCATGCAAATAAAGCACCACTGAGGGCGCTAGTGCCTGTTAGGATATTGATGTTCTGTTCCACCTTATGAGGAACAGCTACGTGGAGTTATTGTATGTCACCTGTCTGTTTACTTTCAGCACAGTCTGCTGGGAACTTCCGTTGTACTGCTGTTTGCTTGGACACGAAGGGAAGCAGACATGTTTTTTCCTTTGTTCCTTTGTTCCTGAGTTATGCTGAATAAACGCCTGTAAATAATGCCTACACATGTCTCTGTCCGCCACTTCTGTTGTGGAGATTTATTCAATCTGCTGATAAGAGTGTGCTCAGTCTCCAAAGGGTTTGGAGGCTCGAGTCGCTGATTGATGCTGTTCTGAGAACCTGAGTTCACCCGGCTGATGGCCGGTGGCTGGAGCCAGCTGGGGGCCTGCCAAATGCCCCCGTCTCCCCAGACGCATCCCAACAGTACCCTGAGTAGGTGGGATATCCTGACTGTTTTGTTCAAGAGGGCAATCTAGGCGAAACAAATGATTCAGCCAGTGCATACCCAAGGAGCTGCCTCTATTGCTTCTGAAGGACACTGTGCCCAGAAGCACGTTTGGCAGCTTTCGGTGCTAATGAGTTCTGTCAGTGGAAGCCCTGCTCAAGTATTAACACTTCCCCCCTCCTGAAATAGGTTCTTGTGGTGGGTGTGGGTGGGTGTCAGGGGAGCCTCCAGAACAGAGCAAGTCTGGAGGAGAGGGCGCATTCCCTCTGGGAAGCTGAAACACTTGTACAGATAAAGCATCCATCATTGCTTGATGCTGAATCCCACTCACTGTCTAGGATGGTGGGAACAATGACATACCAGCCAATTGTCCCGCTTTGAGAGGGACATCTTGGATTCACAGAAGCCGGGAGCGGATCCCGGATGTTCTGCTGCCGCCACTGTGGCCTCCACCATGGCTGCCGCCATACTTCAGGAAGCTGGGCTGCACCTCCAGAAGTGCCACACCAGCTTCCGGAAGCACGTTCGTGGCCTTGGTGAGCCTTGCAGTGGCGGGGAGGGTCATGTCCCGATTTGCCCTTCCAATATTTTGGAGGGTACGCAATGAGAGTTCTGACATTTAGTCAGTGAATTGGTTAGATTCATGAAATAAAAACCTTTTGATTGGGGGTGAAAGGTGCTCTTGATTAAATGAACAACAATCTTTCTTTGGAGCTCTATTTTTCCTCCCTAACCTTGGCTCTGAATTATATTCCCACCATTTTTTTCTTGTTTTCCTTTGTTTAGTCATTTAGTTATGTCCGACTCTTTGTGACCCCATGGACCAGAGCACGCCAGGCACTCCTGTCTTCCACTGCCTCCCGCAGTTAGGTCAAACTCATGCTGGTAGCTTCGAGAACACTGTCCAACCATCTCGTCCTCTGTCGTCCCCTTCTCCTTGTGCCCTCCATCTTTCCCAACATCAGGGTCTTTTCCAGGGAGTCTTCTCTTCTCATGAGGTGGCCAAAGTATTGGAGCCTCAGCTTCAGGATCTGTCCTTCCAGTGAACACTCAGGGCTGATTTCCTTCAGAATGGAGAAGTTTGATCTTCTTGCAGTCCATGGGACTCTCAAGAGTCTCCTCCAGCACCATAATTCAAAAGTGTGATCAACCTTCTTTATGGTCCATACATCCATACATCACTGCTGGGAAAACCATAGCTTTAACTATATGGACCTTTGTCGGCAAGGTGATGTCTCTGCTTTTTAAGATGCTGTCTATGTTTGTCATTGCTTTTCTCCCTAGAAGCAGGCATCTTTTAATTTTGTGACTGCTGTTACCATAGGGAAATTCTTGTTGCTGTGGTTGTTAGCTTCTTGCCCCCAAGAGGGATGGGAAGAGTCATGTAGCATCTACTCCTTTTGTTTTTCTCCTCTCTTACCCCTCCTGTTTTCTATTTGTGTTCTTTTTGTAAACTTCAAATCTGTATCTGCTTCGTCCAATATTTTACAAACAGGGCATATCAATGATTCAATATAAATAAGAGATTTTACCTCCTATAGAATTCCACTTTATCTTACTTGTTTATCGTCTGTTAAAACCACAGACCTGGCTGACTCAGCTCTTGGCAAGTGCAAATCATGATTTGTGGAACACATTGTATACACTACAGCCCGAACAGACCCAGATCAGCAAGAAGGCTCAATGGTTGCTGAACATTATCTGGGGCTTTCAGAACAGCAGCTTGGTCCTGCCTCCACCCCTCAGCCACAAACTCTATCAAATGACCTACCCATGCAAAGCCTAGAAAAGGACTTGCATGTCAGATGCTGTATCCTGCCTCCATACCCTACTTACTTAAAATGTAGTGTTTTCATTCATTATCATATATAACCTAGCACTCCAGGTGCTGGCACTGTTGGTTGCTGAAATTGCACTTTTAACACTGTGTCGAAAGAGAGATGAAGGAATCGTTTCTGCAGCTAGTGTCTTAATTCCAGTGATTTCATGTCCCCAGTGAATGATGGTTGTATTCACTGTACATTATACCATCACACATATTAGCATTTTAGCTCGTGTTCTAGAAGAATGCTGTGGTCTGTGTCTGTGTGTTGCACAAGATTTTTGGCATGTGAAAGTGTGAATTTTTGCTGCTTCCCCTGCCCCCCTTAAAACACTTCTACATTCTGTTCACCGCAGTAGACACTTCTGCATTCTAATTCCAACATATTTCTGTTCTGGGAGAAGTCCGGAAAGCCACAGAAACCGACTAGAAAGTGAAGAGTGTCTCTGCTATATAGAGGGCTCCTTCGCTACAGGCACAATAGTTATAGGAAAGTGGGGCATACGGTTCACCAGAAATACCTTTCTTGTTGAAAAAAGCAGGAGCCATGGTAGTACTCACCCTTTTCGTTTATGTTTATTTCCTTTGATTCCTCCTCCTGCCTTAGCTGGTTTTTGTTTTCTTGACAGTTGCATACAAGCTGCAGCAGTGAAGAACTCTGAGCATGTACAGAAACCAGAGGGTCATCGTCACACTTTGCTTCTGTTCAAGTATTTGACTCTTAATCAAGCTTGAGTCTGTACTTTCCTTATAAATTTAAACAAGGGTTTAAGTAAGCTTTAGGCTGATGACACACAAAAGATTGTTTGTCTTGCGATAGAGAAAGGTGTGGGATCTTGCTTTCTTTGAACTGGATTCCACCCCAACTGCTACCTTTATTTATCCACAATAACAAGACTTAACTTGCTACATATATTTGGGGAATTCTTGGGTGGTGCAATAAAGTGTGCTATGAAGTAGTGCTCACAGAAAATGAGTAACATTTCTCCTAATAAATTTTAGTCAAGCCCAGAAGAGCAATTGTTTGGCTAAACTTTAAACACTCCTTGGTGAAATAACTTATTCCTTCCTATAAGGCGGATTTATTGAACTGAGATTTTAGCGATCAATTTTTGCATTCTTGGTGATGCCACTCTGTTTGCCAGACCAGAGGCACTAGAAAATTAATACGCTTTCTTAGATATAACCTCCAGGTAGCTCTTTGCTTTTCTTAGGATGCCTGAGAGAGAAATGAAATATCATGCAAATGGACTATACATTTCCCCCCATGTATTTGTTACAAGGGAAACATATTACTGCAACTTAATTCCATACCCTCCAACATTTCTCTGATAAAAATAAGGACATCCTATTCCATTATTATTATTATTATTATTATTATTAATACCCCACCCATCTGACTGGGTTGCCCCAGCCACCCTGGGCAGCTTCCAACATATATAAAAACATAATACAACATTAAACATTAAATAACTTCCCTATAAAGGGCTCCTGGTCTCACCTGTATAGGCAGCCCCCATGACAGCAAGGGATCATTGCCAAACGAAAAACAAGGATACCAGAGGGTAAATAATCCTTGCAAATTCCCCCCAGGTGCTCTGTTTAATTGGATCTTTAATTGGCGTTAAATTACCGGCATGTGATGGGAAAGGGTTGCAACAACGTACTGCTGAATATGCCAGCTACATGGATCAAAGGTTTGAATTAAGATAAGAATTTCTTCGGCGTGAGGGTCGTTTGGGGAGAGGGAAGCCCACGATTTATTTATTCTAAGCTGCTTTTATATATTTGTGATTCAGCAACCCTTTCTGGAACATAAGATAAAAATATATTTACAAGTGAGGAAAGGGTGTTGGAGTAGTACTGATATTAACAAGCAAAAATGGAAACTGTGTGTAATCTGAAATGAAGAAAGGAGAGGGGGAGGGGAAGCTCAAGTAGGACTGTGTTGGAAAGACAGAGTAATTTTCTCACCTCCGTTTAAAAACAGCAGACAATAAAAGTACTACAATAAAAGAAAATGTTATGAAAATGTTATATAGATGGTATGGTACACCAGTAAAACTTGGAAAGATGTATAAAGTGAGTAATAAATGTTGGAAATGTCAGGAGAAAGAAGGAACATTCTATCACATGTGGTGGGAATGTAAAAAAATGAAAGGTTTCTGGGAAATGATTTATAATGAATTGAATAAAATGTTGAAATACACCTTTGTTAAAAAACCAGAAACTTTTCTGCTAGGAATACTAAGAAATGACATAAAAAAGAAGGATGAGAAGTTGTTTTTATATGCAGTAACAGCGGCAAGAATTTTGGTGGCTCAAATTGGAAACAGGAAGAAATCCCGACGAAAGAAGAATGGAGAATGAAGTTGATGGAATACGCAGAACTAGACAAGCTTACAGGGAAAATTCGGAACCGGCGAGACCAGAGATTTACTGAGGACTGGAATAAATTTACAGAGTATATTAAGAATATATGTGAAGCTCAATTAACATTTGTAGGTTTTCAAGAAGCTCTGTGATAATAATGGAAAGAAATATTGTTTTATAATAATTGTTAAGATTAATTTGGTTAAAAAACAACAACAATACAGATGCAAGAAATGTGAACAATTGTGAAAACATGAAAATTTCCAGAAAGGCTGAAGGAAGTCTGAAAGTGGAAAGATTAGAATTGGATGTATAATTCAAATGGAATGTTTTTCTTTTATTGTTAAATTTGAAAATTTTATAAATAAATAATAAAAATAAAAATAAAAACAGCAGACAAGGAAAAAGAGACTGAGATTTGTGGGTGCTACTGACAGAATGTAATCTAAGATAAAGTTTAATTGGGGCATAAATATCTTGCTGGAAGGAAAAGAATTGGGGGGCTGTGATAAGAACACTGCAGAGATTCTGGGAGTTGGGAAGGGGTATTAAATCTTCAGCGCGTACGGAAACTGCCCACCTTTTCCTAGACAGAGGGGGAAATGGTGAAGATCTGTGACAGAATGGTTTCTAGCAGAATGTCGCCTGTTCTGAGACATCGAAGCGAGGAACGGAGAGATAAGACCTCTGAGAAACTTCAATATTCAGTTCTGCCCGAAGCCACGATGGGAGAAAACAGCAGCTGGGAAGTGAAAGAGACAACACCATATATGGACACAGAAGGAATCTCCATGGTCATTTTCACACGCACGACAGAATAAAGATAATAGTTTGAGTTCTTCACTTGAAGCTTTATAAATTTATATATTGTTCCCAAGAATATTTTAATGGTCTGGCAACCTAACACAAATCTGCTTCTTAATTTTGGTTCAAGAAAATTGTGTAAATCTCCTAGTAAAAATTCCAGAGTAACATACAACCAATGTGTTTGTCATTCCAGCTAGTACCCCATCAGATATTTTTTAAAGTGAGAATCTATACAAAATAGGTTATTTTCAGAAAATTGTTCTTTGTATTTAGTCCTCCTCAGTTTTAGTACAATGAAGGGATTACCCAGAATCTGAAGTGAGATGAAAAAGCAAGGGCATGAGGTTATTTAATTGCTTCTGTCAGTAAGCAGTTGACATATTCACAGCAAACTTGAATTAAAACCACAGACCTGTGTATTGACAGGCCCTCCATCTCTCTCTCACAATTTTATGACTTTACTACAAGATGCAACTTCGAAGGTAGTTCTTCTCCTTCTAAGCATGTCATTTTGCAGCACGTTTGGTGATGCCTATTTACACTTACGAAGAATGTTGTTTGTCTGCTTTTGAGAAGACAGTGCTTAAGTCAATGTGAACTTTCATACTGGACATTTTAGGAAGGGGTAGGTGTGCACTTCTTAACAGGTCACAAAAGTGACTTTAGTGACTCATACCGTATCATGAGAGGAAACAGAAAAGATTGCTATCACAAAAGTCCTGCATACTCAGGAGCATGAATAGAGCTGGTGGCTGTGTTTCAACTTGTTAAGCTACCATTTTGAAATGCAACATGTTCTGTAAATATGTCTTGTTGATAATAATATGCAAGCAATGAGTTCTGCTGCTCGTTTTAGTACTAAATTGCCAAGCATGAGTAAGACATTGCCATGGGAATATATGTGTACAGTTCCTTTTAGATCAGCAAACTTTTTCAGCAGGGGGCTGGTCCGCTGTCCCTCAGACCTTGTGGGGGGCCGGACTGTACTTTGGGGGGGGGGAATGAATTCCTATGCCCCACAAATAACCCAGAGATGCATTTTAAATAAAAGGACACATTCTACTCATGTAAAAACACGCTGATTCCCAGACTGTCCGTGGTCCGGATTGAGAAGGCGATTGGGTTGGATCCAGGCCCTGGGCCTTAGTTTGCCTACCCATGTAAATTTAGATCAAGATCCAAGTTGTGCATTCAGGACAAAATCCACTGAAAAGTCCTTTGCAAACTCCATTGGAATGAATAGGAGTGCAACTGTGCTCTTGCCCCCAGTCAGTTCCATAGGATTTGTGAAGGAGAACTTCCCCCTTAATGGTGCGATGAGGCAAGAGCAGGTCAACTGGAATGCAGAAGGAATGGATAAATTCCAGACTAGAAATTATTAAGAATCCTGGAAAACTGGATGGAAGTAAGTGACAAGCAAAAAAGGAAAGCATTAGCTAGCTCAGAGGTTTGAATTTGGGAGTTGCAGCCCCAGGACAGGCTGGAGGATCAGATCAAGAAGCAGAACAGACCACATGCTATCTGCAAGGCAGGCATGCTTGGGGAGAAGCCAGAAAGTGGTTACCTAAAAGGACATAAGAATATAAGAAAAGCCCGGCTGGGTCTGGCCAAAGATCCATCATAGTCCGGCATCTTGACCAACTCACACTCACATGACTATGGGAAACCAGCCAGTAGAATACAACAGCCCTCTTCCCAACAAGGAGTAAAGGGAAATTTCAAATGGAGACAGAATTGACAGGCAGAGAGGAGCACAATGTCAAACTCTGGACATGTGCTTATACTAATGAAGTTGGCCAGGCAAGAAACTTCATCATGTGTGCTTTCCAGTTACTATTTTTTATCTGCTCTCTGATGTAAAAAATTTGGAATAGCACATGTCTCCCTCTGGGAGCAACACTACTGCTAAAGCTACAGTTCTAAATACATGACTAATTTCAGACCAGTGTTTGGCTGCTGCTGCCAGATAACTCCCTAGGGAGGGCAGGAACCTGGCAACGAAGTGGTGCAGAATAGATATTCCCTACCAAGAAGAATAAATGGATGATACAAATATTAAGTACTGAGCAGGATACAGTCAATGGGCAGACCAAATAAAAGAGAGAGAGATTAAGTCATGTATTGTATTAGTTGGAGGTGTTTTTGTTGGGAGACTATGCAAATATTTGACTAATATAGAACTGTTAATCAAACCTAGAAAAGAGTTACTGGTAGCTCAAAAGCTTGCAGATTCTTCCACTAAAGGAAGTGAACCTGATAGACCTTATTAGAGCATTCATTCATTATTATTACTATTATTATTGATAAATAATACATACATTGCTTTCCTATTATAATACACAATGGTACAATAAAATGAGTATGAATATAAATCCAACCAACTGCAACAAGGAAAATAGAAGACAATTCAACAGTTACAGGAAAGCAAAAACAAAACCAGTGTCAAGGAAAGGTCTCACAAACAGCCAAATTACAATTCTATGGGAGGGAAATAGAAGTATGTTGTAAGGAGGGTTCTCCTGGGCATGGACTACCTTAAGACATGCTCACATTATTGCTGTTCTCTAATCTCTTTCAATAGTTTAAATATGATTGGGTATTAGCAGTGCTTTTTTTAGGGGGTATTCATGGGTACGCAGTACCGGAAACTCTTTGTTGTTGTTAAAAAGTATGGCACTTACTGGAACAACTTCATGGTGAGTACCAGCACTTCTTTTTCTAGAAGAAGAAAAAAAGCACTGGGGTATTAGGAGCACCATGGGCTGCGTAGCCATCACCTATGTGCACCCACAACTCCATGCTCTGGGTCTGGGAGCAAGCAGAGAGATCTACATCGCACAGGTGAGGCCCAGAAACAGCCACAGCTGTCTGTCTGCTCGCAGCCTTTTCTCCCCAGTTGCTGTGATGGTCACAGCCACATGTCAGTGAGGAGCTGCAGCTCCAGTATAAATTAAACCTGGGATATTTTATATCCAGTATATTTATTTTACATCCAGTATACATTTTACGGCCAGGACATGGGTGGCGCTGTGGTCTAAACCACTGAGCCTCTTGGGCTTGCCGATCGGAAGGTCGCCGGTTCGAATCCCCACGATGGGGTGAGCTCCAGTTTCTCGGTCCCAGCTCCTGCCAACCTAGCGGTTCGAAAGCACGTCAAAGTAGATAAATAGGTACCACTCCGGCGGGAAGGTAAATGGTAAATGGTGTTTCGGTGTGCTGCTCTGGTTTCGCTGGAAGCGGCTTAGTCATGCTGGCCACATGACCCAGAAAAACTGCGGACAAATGCCAGCTCCCTCAGCCAGTAAAGTGAGATGAGCGCCGCAACCCCAGAGTCGTTCGCGACTGGATTTAACTGTCAGGTGTCCTTTAGCCACTCTGAGCCAGGCCTTGGCTGGGGAGGGCGGGGTATAAATAAAAAATTATTATTATTATTATTATTATTATTATTATTATTATTATTATTATTATTACCTTTTTATACGTTTTACATCCAGTATACTTAGGAAGACCGGTTACTGGAAACCACTGGAGTTCTCTCTTGCATGGGGCTGGCTGGCAGTTTGCCACAGGCATTTAGCTGACCACTGTGAGAACAGGATACTGGACTCGATGGGCCAGTGACCTGATCCAACTGGCTCTTGTTCAGTTTTTACGAGAAAATGTGTCATGAAAAAAGTGTGTGTTGTTTCTGTGTGACCAAATAATATGTGTGAGTAATAGTTTCCTCTGTCTAGCAGACAATGATCATGCTTTGCTTACACTGATGACGAACTCAAGAATCCACCCTTGCCCTTTGCTTCGCCTTTTAATTTCTCTCTTATCTTCCTGATGGTCTCCATTTGCCTGTTACTCCTCCTCGCCTAGCACTCTCTCTCTCTCCTGTTCAGATTGCCCTTGGGCACTGTATAAAAATAGCTTGCTGAGCTCATGGAAAGTTGTACCTGGTTCTCAGCACTTGGGTACCTCTGCCTGTTCTTCTTGGGTTCTACGCACAAGTATATATGCAGTACCTTTTGAAGGGGGCAGATTGTACACTTGTACAAATAATCCGCTTACAGATATGGAGCAAATAGACAAACTCACTTCATAAAGATTGCTTAACAAACATACTCTTGCGTTCCCCATCACCATGATTTAAAGAGTGGTAAAAAGCTGTGGTTGGGGCTTTGGGGAGCTGTCAATTAATTTTAAAAGTGTATTGGTTTTCCAAGGCCTTTTGTTAACAGCAATTATATTTTCTGATACACACACAACTCCTTGTGCTCTCTTTCTATTCTCACACACTTTTACTAGCATGTACACACAAGAAACAATAAAAGGAGAAAAAGCAATAAATCAAACAAAACAGGGGAAAGGGGAGAGAGAGAAAAGGCAGAAAGTGCCTGCTGTTTCTTGTTCCGATTCCTTTCTAAGATACATGTCACCAGATAACATGGGTAGCAACAGTATGGAAAATGAGTAAGTTTTCCGTGACACTTTCATTGAATACTTGTGGGCGGAACGGGGATTTTTTACGTATGTTTTTGTTTCCCTGAGGGCTGAATCATGGGAAGTAGCCATGGAATGGCTGTATAACAGGTTGCCATTTCTGTAATGCTTTAGTGTTGAATATGTTTTATAATTCTTGGCTCATTCGTGTATCACAATTTTGTTTGCTCCTGGAGTATTTATACTTATTGGGTCTCTGTAGAATTTGAAGCAAGAAGGAAAGGAAGGAATGCTTGTCTCCCAGGGATTGCAGAAATGAGGGGAATAACTTTATGGCTTTTGTCACTGCCCAGAGGAACAAGGGACTCTGGGAGGTTGAATCCCTTCCCTTCCATCTAGGAAGAACACATGCTAAGGGAAAGACCAACCTTGCCCCAGTAACAGTAGGGAGCTTGCCTTACCCCACCAGAAAAAATACTGTTCCAGTTACCCTAGGACTGTGAAAACAAGGACACCGTGCCCAGAGGAACAAGGACCACTTGCTTTTGTACTTCTGTGAAAGAAAACACACTTGCGAGGCAGATCAGCTGAGCTCGACATAGCAATAAATGCGTGCTTACAATTCACAACTACGTACATTCCGGCATTACCAAAACAATCTCTCTCCTCTACCTTTTCCCAGCTACTCCACCTTACTTTGTGTGTCTTGTCTTTTTTGTTTGTATGCCCGAGAGCCTATGTCCCCCTTTTTTTATAGACAGTATCTGCCACAAGTATCTTATTTTATTTTGATTGGTGTGAGCCACTTTGGAAGACAATTTTTGTCTGAAAAGCAAAAAGCAAAAATACAATAAATTCTTGGGGAGAGGATTCATGTATTCAAATACCAAGGATTTCAGGCGTATTCCTCACAGTTCTCTGGGTCTGGTGTATGCTCACTGCTCCATATAGTTACAGCAGTATTGCCAGTATTAAGTATGTGTGAAGGGCAATCCTGTGTCACAAAATGTACTTATTTAAAGTATTTCTATGCTCTTTTTCAGCCAAAAAGGCTTTCGGATCTGCTCAATAAAAAGTAAAGACAGTATCTCAAGCTAAACATTGATGGTCATGTGTCACTGATTCATCTGTAGTGCTTGTACTACATGTTTAGGGTAGTGGAGGGAAACCTGTAGTCCTCTGGGAGTCGTTGGACTTCAACTCCCACCAGGCCCTGCCAACATGGCCAATGGTCAGGTATGGTGGGCACTGAAGAACAGCAACATGTGAAAGACCACAGGTCCTTCACCCCTGGTTTTGAAGGACAGATCTGTCCCTTTTAAAAATCCATATGGTCTTTGTGGTTGAAACTTGGCAACCAGGGTATGTTCTTTGTACTAATAACAGGCAGAGATCATTTCTTGTGCTGCTACGAGTTTGAGCTCTATTTAATGGGAGAGGCCAGAGATTGGACCTGGAATGGGAGAGGCATAATGAGCACATCTCTTTCACTGAACTATGGCCCTGCTCCATGTTTTATGGTACCTGAAAGACCAACAATTTGATTGTGGCACAGCTTTTATTGTTGCCAAAGCTCCTCCCACAATAATTCTGTTTGTCTTAAAGGTGACACAAAGCTCTTTTGACGTTTGTTCCTTTTCCTTTTCCAGTTTGCTAGACATTAATAGATTCACAGAACTGTCGAGTTGGAAGTTAGTATTTCTTGAATATCTGCTCCCCCCCCCCCGTTCCTCTATAAAAAAAACAAGGAAAATGCAAATAAGGAACTAGGAACTGGGAACCAACTTCACTCTCCTGTAAAACAGGATAGTTAAAGAGCGTTGGGAGCAGATCTTGACTATGCCCAACTCTGAATACAAAAGAGAGATTAAGGTGTGCAGAATCATTTTCTGTGGCTCTCAAAGCAGATTATGTGTGAGCGAATCTCAGGTTTCCTCCATAAATCTGATAAAGTAAGGTTATTAAGAAAAGCATGAACATACCAATGTAAAGCAGCTTCTTGCAGGTGGATCCAACAACAGGGTGGGAATACAACAGGAATGGCTTGGTATTAATAAGTATAATATTATCTCTTTGTCTGTGGGCCAGGGGTGGAGTACTTAGTCAGCTTTCCATGCCTCAGTAGGTTCTGCTGTCAGGTCAGCACTCCATAGAGACAGGTAGACTTATAAACAGCTTCCTTTTTAATAGGAACAATATATGACAACATAAATTTATTGCTGCTAAGCTAAGCTAAGCTGAACAGCTCAGGCAGCTTTTTACTAACTCCAACATTATAGGAGGGAGAGAGATGGGACTACAAGGATTCTGCATGAGCTCTGTTGAAAGACCAGCAACTTAATTTTTGTCCTCTCCCTGAAACCTTTCTATTCCTGCTAGTCAATAAAGAATGATGTAATGAAGAAATAAGGCCCGAGTTTGCTTTTTTCTCCTCCCTTCCAATTCATTTTTCCTTTTGTGTTGTGCCTTTTAGACTATATGCTTGATGGCAAGGACTCTTTTATCATAGACCTTTGTAAGTCAATCTGGGCCATTTTGGGCTAAAGAGTGGAATTTATGCTTTAAAAAAATAAACATATACAGTATGCAGAGAGACAGAACAAGAGACTAAACTATAAAAGGTGAGACTAAACTATAAAAGGGAAGCTCTGGGCCCAATTAAAAGTGCTGGTTTTGACCTGTAAAGCCGTAAACAGTCAGGTATTGCTTAAACAGCAATCCATCAAGGACCACCTCTCAAAAGGTCCATCTCTCTCCATAGGAACCAACTCAGACCTTGTGATCCCCTTAAGAACCAACCTGCCTCTCTTCATTTGAACCGACCTGGACCCTGTAATCATCATCTGAAGCCCTTCTTCTTGTCCCCCCTTCAAAAGATGTCTGGAGGGTGGAAACACGAAAATGAGCCTTTTTCTGTGGTGGTTCCCCATTTGCAATGCTCTCTCCAGGGAAGCTCATTTGGCACCTTCAGTACCTATCTTTAGGTGCCAGGTGACAATGGTTCTCTTTAACCAGGCCTTTGGCTGATTAATATTCCATGGCCTTCAAGTGTGTTCATGGGAGTGGAGTTATTGGTTTTTGTTCTATTCTGTATTCTGTGTTCTCATTTTGTATTTTTAGGTTGGGAACTACCCTGTGATCTTCAGATGAAGGGTGGTATACAAATTCAATAAATAATAACAGAATAACAGAATAAAATAGAATTTTAGAGTTGGAAGGTACCACAAGGGTCAGTTATGTAGTTTTATTAGTGGACACTAGAAACACTGGTTCCATTAGAAGTCCTTGAAGACACATTTATTACAGCACACGGAAGAAGCTTTCGATATATGCAGCTCACGATCCAACAACTTTAAAATTTGAGGGCATCCCCTATCCTTTCTGACTTTCCCCACAGGTGCCCTAAATTCCCTGTCCCTGTGTTTGCCACAGATTTCACCAGTGCCACCATTTTTTTCGGGCACAATTGCGACAGTTACCAGCAGGCAGGCTGGCAGTCAAAACCTATTCCTTGAACTTTAAATTCTTGCAGGCTAACTTCTTGGTTTCTTGTTGGGGTGTGGGGAGAAAAGGGACCGAGAGTTTTCAGTTTGCGCACTGCGCTGCTATCCACCGGGTGAGCCCCAGCCTTCCCCAGTTCGACCAGCACACAGGTACAGTGGTACCTGGGGTTAAGAACTTAATTCGTTCTGGAGGTCCGTTCTTAACCTGAAACTGTTCTTAACCTGAAGCACCACTTTAGCTAATGGGGCCTCCTGCTGCCGCCTCTGTGCGATTTCTGTTCTCATCCTGAAGCAAAGCTCTTAACCCGAGGTACTGTAACGTGAAGTGTCTGTAACCTGAAGCGTCTGTAAGAGTCTGTAACCTGAAGCATCTGTAACCCGAGGTACCACTGTAAATTGTGAAAACACCACCCATCCCCATTTTTTTAAGTTACATTCAGACGGCGCTCCAGCAGGATCCACCTGCATTCCCTCAGACAGCAGGTGCCAGGCGCCTCTTACCTCAGCACCCGCCCTGCCCCTCTCCAAGGTGTCTCGCGCCGGAAAAGTCCATATATGGCCAACCGGGCGGGCAGGTGAGCCTCTTTCGCCTCGGCCGCCGGACTCGCCCCGCCCCGCTGGCCGCTCCCAGTTTCGCTCAGGTGGCGCTGCGGGCTATAAGCGCTGGCGGGAGCCCCGAGAGACTCATTTGTCCTTCGAAGGAGGAAGCGGGAGCGCGCGAGTGAGAGAAAGCGAGCGACACAGGTGTCAGGGGAGGCGGCGTCTGAGAGGAGGCCCCAGGTGCAACCTGAGACGTCGGGCGCGGCCGGCCGAGAGGGGGCTTGGTCTACCTGCGGAACCTGCTGAGCAGCTTGAGCGTCTTCGCGAGGGGAGAAAGGGCGCCGCGGAGCCTCGAGGAGAAGGCGCGTCGAAGCAGCGCTCCTCTTTATTACTATTTTTTAAAATTTTACTTATTTTGCCTCCTTTGCCTACCTGTTCCTTCAACTTGCCCAGCGATGGAGCTGCCCCGCGGGACCGTCTACCTGGCGCTGGCGATGCTGGCGCTCGCCGCCACCGTGAACTGCAGTACGTATCCGTCGAGGAAGGCTCCTTCTCTTTCCCCTTCCTTCTCTGCTGCTCCTTCCTCCGACTATCCGCTCCTGTGAGGGAGTTTAATGGCGCCTTGCCCGGAGAGAGCCCCTTCAGGAGCGAGGCGAGCTGTGCCTGCTCGCCACAAAATGGCGCCCCGTCGGGGCGGGGAGGGAAGGGGCGAGGCGCTTCTTCTCACCGGGGCAGAAAGAGCTTCGGTTTGCCTTCAGTGGGTGGCGGGGTGGGTGGGGGTTAGGGGACAAGGGCTGGGGGTGTACCTGGCTGCCCCCCGTCGAGGATCCTGCTGCTTGGGAAAGAGCTCCCTGGAGAGAGAGCGAGGGCCTCCGAGGAGAGTAGCGGGTGGCGGCCGGACTCAAGCGGGGTCCTCGGGGGAGTTTTTCTTCAGATTTTGACTCCACTGGAGTGGTAGGTCTACTCACCGAGAGTAGATCCGTCGAAGTCAAGGGACGGATTTGGATCATCTGGAAGTCTTAACTTAGCTAGGTACAACCCCGCGCCTCGAAGACTTCCCGTCCTGGAAACTAACATATATATGCTTTCGTAGATTTTCACGGGTACAGGAATGCAGGTTTTGGTGTCCTCGGGTGTCTTCCCGTGTAAAAGTTGGGGTGTCTAGGCGACGTTTCGACGAGGTCTCACTCGTCATCTTCAGTGAGCACCAGCCTGAAGATGACGAGTGAGACCTCGTCGAAACGTCGCCTAGACACCCCAACTTTTACACGGGAAGACACCCGAGGACACCAAAACTAACATATATATATATATATATATATATGCATTTCAGAACTTAGATTGAGGTTATTATTTTAAAAAAAGGTGTGCTGAAATGTGGGCAGTATATAGTATTAGTGCGTGTCTCAGGTGAAGCAGCGCTTCAATATGGTTATGCCGATATTCACTATAACTTGTCTGAAGAAATGAGAGGTAAGGCCAACTTGGGCTCAGCAGCTACAGGGTTCCTTCCTTGAATGTCGTCGGAATTTTTTATTTATTTTGTGTCGTGTCTCAAGTTAAGGAATTCCCTGTGCAGAAGAAACTTTCTTCCCCTACCCCCCCCCCCACATCTAAGCGTTGCCAGAGGTACTCTTCTTTCCAGGGACCGTTGCCTTTCAAACGTTGGCCCCCCTCCCTCGCCCCCCAGGTTTGCCTCGAAAGAACAGGAATGAGGCTCAGTCTGTGACATCACAAAGAGGAAGTAGTTTTAAAATACATAGCTGTTGAACTGCTAGGTGATGTTCAGAGTTTGGCCTCACCACTAGGGGGAGTGAGGTGGCTGGGGGGGGGGCAGGTGAGATGTTTGAGGATAGGACTGTGTTTACTATACAACCTGCCCTGCAACTCCCTACCGTTGTGGCTTGTGGGTGTGGTGGAGGACACTGACCCATTGCCAATGCTAGGTCCAGTTGGCCACTAGAATGATGGTGTCATCTTAACCCTTCCTCTCGGACAGTAAAATTTCCTGGAGCAGCCCTGGTGTCGGAACCTTCTAGGGCTGTGATATTAACGGATCAATCACCTGATTAACCAAAGCAGCCTTCTTTTTCCTCTCCTGCTGCTGTGTATTCTATGGGTGACTGAGCTGACGTGTGTAAATAGAAGGCTCATCAGTGTTGGTTATATCTGCTGTCGGATGGGAGTGCCATCAATATGATTGTTTTGTACAGTTTACAAGCCCATGGGGTTAAATGGGCTGCAAGGAGCACAAGAGCTGTTGCGGCCATTGCTGGGCACCTCTTCCATTAGGAAGAGAAGAGGCTTCATTGTTATATAGTTCTAAGAGCCCTGGAAAGAACAGGCTAGTAACTTTTGCTTTCCTTTTTAATCTGTGTCAGCTCCTATGTGATTCCTGTTGGTAAATGGAAGCCCATCCCTGAGGCCTTGAGGTGCTTTCAGATTTCACATTTCCTGGTAGCAGAAATAAAGCAGAGCAGAGATGTGACTGGCTCCTTTCTGCAATTGAGACTACACCCAGGGTTAGGGGAGGTGCCTGAGAGCAAATCTGGTCTTCTATTAGAGGAGAGATAACATTTGTAAAATTTCTGTTGAAAATGCCCATGTGTTGTGACTCTTGCTGAAGGAGTGTTTCTTAGTATGTCCCAAATAAGTTTCTTCTATATAACCATCTGTCACCAATTTTCAAACCCGCACTTAAAATTTGAATATTGGTAGCATGAATTATTAAAAATCTAGCATCTCATGTGTAGCTAGTAGAGCATCTCACACTTTATTTTTTTAAAAAAAGGCAGTAGCTGTTTCCTTCCTGGAGAGAGAACCAAATCCTTTAAATGTGTGTATTCAAATTATTCAACACGCAAGTCTTAAAATTTTGTTTTAGATTAGTGACTTCCTCCACTGAGTTCTTGAATCTTTTTTTCTTTAGACTTTGAGAGGAAGCTGCCTTATACAGAATCAAGCCATTGAGGCATTCAGCTCTGTAGCGTCTACTCTGACTGGCAGCAGATCTCCAGAGTTTCAGATGGGACATTCCCAGCCCTCTCTGGAGATGCCAGGAATTGAACCTAGGATATTTTACATCCAAAGCACATGCTCTGCCACTGAGCTATAACTCTTTCCAGTGGAAATTGCAGTCATAGATTTGTAGAGTTGGAAGGGTCACCCAACTCCCTGCAATGCAGGAATCTCAAATAAAGCATCCATGACAGATGTCCATCAACCTCTGCTTAAAAACATTCAAGGGTGCTTATTCCACTATCGAACAGCTCTGTCAGAAAGTTCTTCCTGGTGTTTAGTCGGAATCTCCTTTCTTGTAACTTGTATCCATTGGTTCAGTTTCTACCCTCCAGAGCAGGAGAAAACAAGCTTGTTCCCTCTTCCATGAGATAGCTCTTGAGATATTTGAAGATGGCTATCATATCTCCTCTCAGTCTCCTCTTTCCCAGGCTAAACATAGCCAGCTCCTTCAAGTGTTCCTCATAAGGCTTAGTTTCCAGACCCTTGATCATCTTGGTTGACCTTCTCTGCACATGTTCCAGCTTGTTAACATCCTTAAATTGTGGTGCCCAGAACTGGATGCAATATTTCAAGTGTGGTCTGACTAAGGCAGAATAGAGTATACTGTGACTTCCCTTGATCTGGACACTATACTTCTCTTGATTCAGCCTAGAATAGCATTAGCTATTTTTGTTCCTGCATCACACTGTTGACTCAGGTTAAGCTTGTGGTCCACCAAGACCTCTAGATCCTTTTCACTTGTACTGCTAGTAAGCCAGATGTCCCCCATCCTATATTGGTGCACCTGGTTCTTCCTGCCTAGGTGCAGAACCTTACATTTGTCCCTATTGAAATTCATTTTGTTAGCTTGCGCCCAGTTCTCCAATCTGTTAAGGTCATTTTGAATTCTAATTCTGTCTTCTGCGGCATTAGGTACCTCTCCCAGTTTGGTGTCATCTGCAGAATTTTATGAGCGTCCCCTCAATTCCTTCATCCAAATCATTTATAAAGACATTGAACAACAACGGGCCCAGGACAGAACCCTGTCGTACCTCACTTGTCTCTTTTTTCCAGGATGACAAGGAGCCATTAATGAGTACTCTTTGGGTTCAGTCAGTCAACCAGCTACAAATCCACCTAACGATTACCTCTTTCATTCCACATTTTACCAGCTTCCTTGCAATAATATCATGGGGGACTTTGTCAAAAGCCTTACTGAAATCAAGATACACTATGTCCACAGCATTTCCCTGATCCACCAAGTTTGTAATTCCATCAAAAAAAGAAATTGGATTGGTATGGCATGACTTATTTTTGAGAAGCCCATGCTGGGTCTTGGTAATCACAGCATCCTTTTCTGAATGCTCCCAGACCAACTATTGAATTATCTGTTTTAGGACATTCCCTGGTATCTATGTCAAGCTCACTGATCAGTAGTTACCTGGGTCTTCCTTCCCCCCCTTTTTGAGGATGGGGATGACATCTTCAAAAGCAGAAGATTCCCGCTTTGCTCCTCCTATCTAGCCAGTGGGAGCAACACACTGTAATTTCTTACTTATTTCCAAACCAGGGGGGATTTGATTTAAATGAAATTGATTTAAATCACTAGTCAGTAAGACTTGATTTAAATCATTTTTTTACAGAAAGACAATCTTGCTGGTATAATCTTAATATTTACAACCAGATGAAGGTTTCATTTTTGGAATAATAAACTTTCAAGGGAGTTTTTACAGTTATATAAAAAATTACTATTCTATTAGAAATACATAGAAAGATAATTATGAAATTATTGTGAGGTTTAATAAGTTAACAATTTATATTTGGACAACTTTTCTGCTGTACTTTATTGGAAGGAGAAAAATAATCATTTCCTTAATAACAATTTAAACAACTTATTTAACTAAAACAATAACATTATAGCATATGTATCCATGTTTGTAAACTGATGTGGTTAGAGACTTGATTGTTTGGACAATGTCAGGTGAGCCCTGGGAAGAAGGGCCTGAAACCAGTGAACTCTTATTAGTTGACTGGCAAGCACTTCAAGGTCTCGCCAAGGACTTACAGATCCCAGTTACTATTTCCACCACTACCCCTTTGGATTTGCTTCTACATTCAGTGCATATTCTGTACAGTTAAGTGTTAGTGCAGTTGTTGGAACCCGGTGGGATTGGGAAGAGGTTGCTAGCCCTGAAGTGCCTTCAGCACTTGCCTCAAGTCTGAGTTGCACAGACCTGCAGCTGACTCGCACAATTATTGCACAAATATCCCAAGACTTGAGTATTCTGCTCACAAGGTTACACTTTCATTTTTACTGCTTCACACTTAGCTACTCATCAAACCACTCAGAACTTAGCATTTAAGAAGTATGGGGTTGATTCTGTGTATATAAATTTGCAAAGGAACAATGGGATTAAGTTTTTTCCCTTAACTTAAATAGAAACCTATCTTTAGAAAGATTTTTCCTCCAAAAGCATTTTATTTATAAAAAAATCAATTTACCGGTAAATAAAAAACCCCCATTTTAATAAATCATTACTTTTTATCTACCCTGATCCAAACTAGAGATTGTGGTTTGTTCTTGATGTTGTTTGAGCAAAACAGATCTCTGGTTTGGATGTAGCATTGTTTGTTCCTGCTTGCTAGAAGGGAATAGTAAAGCAGGAGTCTACTGTGTGCTGATGGTAAACAATGTAAATACTTTGATATGCAAACTGTACTGTTTTGATAACATTATTACAATGCACCAGAAGGAAGTAATTTCAGGAATATTACATAAACACAAGACACTTTTGGAATGGGCCTCTTTTTAAGTTAAAAATCAGTACACTTGAATTAAACCATTTCTTCTTAAAATGATAACTTCATCTGAGCTTTGATTTCTGGTGTCAGTTGTTGGCTTTATCTTGAGTGCTTGGAGATCTACCGAGAGACAGACTTTTTCTTCCTCCCTCAGAAATGAAGACATTTACTTGCCTATTTGGTGCATGGTATCTGACTGGTTTCCTTCCTAACTGATACATTTAATTATTACAGGTTGCTTATGCCTGAACAACAAGCACGTGGTAAACTGTACTTCAATTAGCAATACATGCAGGTGCACAAGTTTTGGGTCCAATGTCACAGTGGACTGTGGAACATGTGAGTACAACAACTCCTGGATAACTTGCTTCAGTTTTAAATATGAGCTGGGAAGCCCTAGCATTCCAGCAGAATCGTACATTTAAAACTGAAATGGTAACTTTAAATGTGGTTCTTTGCCATCTTATTTTCAGTGTCTTCAAAATGCCTGCTGATGAAAGCAGAAATATACCGCAAAAACTCTGGCAGAAGTAATAGACCACAACATGCTATTAGAGACAATGATGGCATTTATGATCCAGAATGTGATGACAATGGTAACTTCAAAGCTAAGCAGTGCAATGGTACAGACACTTGCTGGTGTGTGAACTCAGCTGGAGTACGAAGAACTGACAAGGGGGGTAAAGACATTAAATGCGATGAAGTAGTAAGGACAAGGTAAGCCTCCAATGAAACTGCATGTACCTTGAAATATAAATATTTGGTGCCAGGCAAATATATAAACATGCAGGTACAAAACATTAATGTTTTATGTCACAGGTGGGCAACCAGCAAGCTACATATGTCCCTCAGCAGTACTCTCTGCAGCTTGCCATGGCTCACTCACTTCCTGTGTTGCCAAGCTGATCAGCAATAAATGCAGAAATAGATTTCCCCTGCACTGAGAGCTGCGTGGGAGTGTGGTTTAATTTCTTCCTTGCACTACAAGGCACTCCTAATACAGCCAATATCACTGTCCCCACACTGCTAATAGTAACCTAAGCCACTTTGTCTGCTTCAGAGCATGGGGATTAAAGTGAATATACAGCCCTGTGCACTGCCTGCCACACAATTTGCCCAGTGGTATGTGTCTCCAAATGTCTAGCCCTGCAGATGTGGCTCTAGGAGTGGTGGTGTTTGAGGTTGCTCACTCCTTATATTGTCAAGTTTGTTCCCACTGTAATTTTACAAATAAAAGATTATTTGAAATCCTATTTCTTAAGCTTGTATTTAATGTGTGGAATCGGCCAGCTAAATTCCTGAGAGCAATACTTTATTTTTCAGCTGGATTTCGATGGAAATGAAGCACTCTGGGACAGAAACTGATTTGGACAAACCTAGCCTTGAGAGGTATGTCTTTAGTCTGTTTGAAGTAATTAGGATTGCAAAACATACAATTTCTAGGGATGGGGATGTTCTTCAGAATGTAGTTCAAAAGGAAGTGATTTGTATACTAATGCAGTGTTAACTTCCTCCAAAGCCATTGTTCTTGCTATACTGCATCTACACTTGGCTTGTTTAACTGATGCTGGTAGCAAAATATAAGTGGGCTGGTTTAAGCCAGCTTTGCCTCTGTTTCTGCTAGTGCGAAGTATAGGGAAAGGTGTAAATACAGTTGCAGAAGTTGTAGTTGACAGGAAGGAACCAATAGAAGTTGCTGATGTGTCTCTTAGGGGTTCATGCAAAGATGTTAGATTGTTGTTAGAGGATGACACAAGATTCAATTCTAAATCACATGTTCAAGTACTAACAGTTTCTAATTCTTGTCTTTGTAGTGAAATCAGAAATGAACTTTCTCAGCGTTACAAATTGAATAAAAATCACATAACTGCTACGGTATGAACAGCAATTTTTGCAGATTTTCTGTCATATTTAGATTCCTACAGACAATTTTGTGCTAGTATTCACATACAGTTATACTTCGGGTTACAGATGCTTCAGGTTACCTTTTTTTGGGTTGCGGACTGCTGAAACCTGGAAGTACTGGAACGGGTTTCTTCTGAGTTTTGGTGGTCGCGCATGTGCAGAAGCGCTAAATTGTGCTTTGGCAGACACGCCAAATTGCAACCCGCATGTGTGCAGGTGCGCTACTGCGGTTTGTGGACGCTGCGGGTTACAAACGTGCATCCCACATGGATCACGTTCGCAACCCGAGCGTCCACTGTATTTCTAAAAATGGCCTTTAAGCTTTCAAGATAGAGGAGATATACTTGAACCCCGACGTTAAATATTTAATTTTACTATATAAAGGACTTTCTGTTGTAAGTATTTTATATTAATTTAAAAAGCCCAGCTAAAAGCAAAATATACTGAAGGGAAAACATAAAAGAATCGAGAAGGTTCAAGAGGGAGTCCCCCAGAATTCCCAAGAACAAGTTTTAAGAATGGAACGTATTAGGCTTCACAAAAAATGTGCCTCTTTATAGCTTCCACCTGTAATTCCATAGCCTGCTAATTCAAGACGTTTTGTCAGTGTTTGTATCATACAGCTGTGATATTTGAACTGTTATATTAATCTCTTTTGATACAAGTTCTTGAAACAAACAAACCACTTGTCTTAAAGTGTATGTTTTATATATTCTGTAAACTGCCCAGAGTGACTGGGGAAACCCAGCCAATTGGGCAGGGTGTAAATAATAAAATTATTAATATTTATTATTATTATTACTATAGTACTATTCAAAAAGAACATGATTTTTAAACTCCAAGAGATTTCTAAAAACCTAACAAAGTCACATTCTGTTCATATATTTATTTATTGGTTATGTGGATCTAATTGCTGTGTTTTCTTCATCCCAGTATGAAAAGCCTTTCGTTTTTATCGAACTGAAACAAAATGCTTCAGAGAAATCTGCCACAGATGTAGATATAGTTGATGTGGCGTATTATTTTGAAAAAGATGTAAGTATACCAGTCCTTTTGTTCAAGGTAGAATAGAATGGTTTGTGTAAACTCAGTGCTTTACAGGCAATGACTGATTTACGCTTGTCCAGTTTATATGCAATTGGGCACATGTGCAGTGTGGTGACCCGTAAGTGACCAGAAAAGGGGGCGGAACAGGGTGGGGACGTAATAGGCTTGTGCGCGCTCCACCAATGTGCATGGGGATCAGAAATGTAACCCCACACAAATCAGTAGTTGCCTGTATTTCAGTGATTGGATATTGCTTGGACTGCTTACTCCAAAAGTGAGTAACTAGGGCTTTTACTCTTTCAGATCAAAGGGGACCCTGTGATTATAGGACCAAGTCTTACCCTTGACAGTTCAACAGGATCTCTTCAATCTAATGATGTTATAATCTACTATATTGATGACAAGGCACCAGAGTTCACAATGCAAAATTTGAATCCTGGAATTATTGCTGTAATTGTGATTATAATACTGGCCATAGTTGCTGGTATTCTTGTACTGGTATGTTTTTCTAACTATATAAGATACTTTAACCCCATTCTTCAGGTTAAAAATGTTCCAGAGTTGTGTAATAAGGCAACAGTCGCAGTAGCAGCAGATATAAAATAGCTAGTTATAATATAATGGAACTTGGTATCTGAAGCCTCTATTTCAGCAGAGACTTTTGTACCAGATGAACCTCCTTGGGCGAGTATTCTGAAGGTTGGGGGACCTGAAGGGCCTCCTGGGAGGATCTTTAAGGTTGAATAGCTTCATGTATTGTGTCCAAAGTAGTAGTATCTTATGTGGAAATAGCTATTCACTCCTGAATAGGATAAGAATAAGCGAGGTAAATACTTGACCGTCATACATGCTATAGGCTGAATTTAGGTAATAGGAAAATATCATAGTGAGAACAAATGTCCAGTTAAAGAAGCGGCATGCAAACTTTTCGGAGACCATATCGTAAGTCTCTGTAACGGGTAGACACTGGTGTGGGTGGCTGCTGCTGTGAAATATGCTCATTCCAGTCCAGTTTTCATACCTTGGTCCAAATTACAGAAAGAAATGGAAAAAGGTGCTTAAACAGAGTTGGATCACTGGATCATTATTCTCACAATTGACTATATTGATTGACAGTGGCTCTCCGGGCTTTCATTCCAGGGGTCTTTCCCCGTCCTACCTGGACATGCCAGAGGCTAAATCTTCAACCTTCTGTATGCAGTGCATGTGCTCTACCACTGAGCTACTGTGCTTTCCACAGTGACCTGGCTTGCAGTGATAAAAATAAATTCTTATAGTAGATGAGACTTGGTCCTGTGTGCACATGAACCAAGCCCACCCATGAGACAGGGCGCAGCACCTCCCTCAGACAGCAGAATCACAATGGCTGCTTACAGATCCACTCATCTTTCCTGCCCCACTTGTGAAACACCTGAACTTGAGGAAAGCTGGAGCATTCTGGTGGGACACTGTGGCGGGGTGCGGGGACAGGAGGTGGCAATTCCTGTTTGTCTTAGGTGGTGAAACGGGCTGGGCCATCCCTGCTTTCAGGTCTCATAGGCAACATGGACCTGACTGGCCAGAAGGTTTTATCATTTAGGGGACCTCAGTGAATGGGACCTGGGAAGTCGTAGATGTTGCATGAGTGTTCTGTGGATCCTTGAACTGCTAAGCTTTGCAAAAACGGTGTAACCTGTTGCTCTCCCTGCAGGTCTTTACTAGAAGAAAGAAGGGGAAATATGAAAAAGCTGAGGTGAGTTTTAAGAAATCAGAATCAAAGGAACTGTTAAGAATTTAAACAATAGCATAGTACTATAAAAATTCCTCTGACCTTGTAACATCTGAGGTGCATATTTTACGGCTTATTCTAGCTTCTTGTGGTTCATTTTTTAATTTTTTTAAAATTGTTTTTAATGTTGTATGTAAAATTGTTTTGACCTGCCCTGTGACCTTAGTGTGAAGAGTGAATAATAAAACAAAATAATAATGAAAACTATAATCTAGCAAGAAAGTGAACAGGAACAATTCTCAGGTTCTTACAGTATCTATTTGCTTAACTTGCCATGCAATAAGTTGCTGAAAGGTTCATATGCCATGTTTGTAACAAGTATGGCCAACATTCTGTGTGTGAGAGAGGGAATGTGTTTTGACATCTAACAGTTTGGGGAGTCACTTAAATGCTGCACACAGGAAATATTATTTTCTAGAGAGCTTAGGATCTGATACATACATTGGCCCAGGAAAGTGGTTTTTTATGTAGTAAAAACAAAACTGCAATTACAGCTTTCTGGATTGTTCTGTAGACAAATTCAGCCAAAAAGCTGAACATATGATATTATTGGGGGCAGGGGGAGTTACATTTAGCAAAAATTAGTTTCTAGGCTGGTGACTGGTGTCCATTCTATTGGTAATATTAATAGATGAACATGTTCTAAAGGCATCAAAACTGAAAAGGAATAAAACTCTCTTTTTTGTGTGTCTTCAGGTAAAGGAAATGAACGAAATGCACAGAGAACTAAACTCGTAATTGCTGTAACACGAAATAAGGATAAACATGGCAAAAGCATGTAAACTGAAGATTACCTGTAGAGACTTTTTTTGTTTAAATACTTCCTTATAGTTTAATAAAAGGATTACTTCAAATTTTGACACTAGACTAAATTTTGCTGGGCTGTAATCCATTTTTTAAACATTTTTACTAGTTGGGCAAGATGAACGTCCTTTCTTTGTGTAAAATTACTGATGCCTTTTTGTTGGATGTATGTTAAATAACTGTTTTGTATAAACTTTTTTGAGGTGTCTAGTAAGTTTCTAAATGAATTTGGCCACCTTGCATCTCTTGCAGATCATGGAATATAGTGTGTGTGGGTTTTTTAATGCTTGTAAATATTTCCCTTCAAATTTGCTTTTTTTTTTACAAGTAATTTTAATAAATTCTGAAAATCTTTTCGGCTTTTCTGTGGTATTTCTAAGAATGACTTAATGGAACACTTCCCGATATCTTCATTCTAGTTTTATAGACAGATAACTCTAATTAGATTAGCATTTAGGAAAAAGGCATTTTGATATAATAGAATTGTAGAGTTGGAAGAGAGCCCAAGGGTCATTTAGTCCAACCCCCTGCAATACAGGAATCTCAGCTAGGTCATCAATGACAGATGGCCATCAACCTCTACTTAAAAACCTCTGGTGAAAGAGACCACCATCTCCCGAGGGAGTCTATTCCACTGTTGGAAGAGGTCTTGCTGTCAAAAAGTTATTTCTGATATTGATCGGAATCTCCTTTTTTTGTAACTTGAATCCATTGGTTCAGGTGCCATGCCACTTACTTGGCAGTAACTTCTATTGAACAGAGAACGTTTGAGTAAACAGGTATAGGACTGGGCTGCAGGGAGGAAAGTCTGAAGAGTAACAGAAGTGCAAAGAAGTACTTGGCTGGAGGACAGCAGAGCTATCATTTGGTGCACATTTTCCTTAGGAATAAATTCCACTGAAGACTGCATGCCTAGGATTTATTAATTTTAGATACCGGTAGTTATGTTCCCACCTTTTGCTATACCTGTCTAAAAGGGAACCTTTGGCCCTCTAGATGTTCCTGAACTGCAGCTCGTCATTCTCCCTTGCCATTGGCCATTCTTGCTGTAGCTGATGGGAGTTGTAGTTGAGAAATATCTGGGGGAAGAAATATTCCTTTCTCCATCTGAAGTGTGGTGTGGAAAGTTATCTTCAACCTTTTCTGACTCTGGACTCACTTTTCACCCAAACATAAACCTGAGGACCCATTTTTTTTAAATTTTTTATTATTATTTATTAAAAAGCATTTTTAATACACATATATTACAAATATACAAACATACATTTCATACAATCCTTAAAAGTGTTCAAACATACCATCCACCACCCCTCAACCCACCTTTGTGTTTGACTTCCAATCTAATCAATTGCCATTTCTTTCCACTTCTATTACTTTCACACACCTTTAACCTAATTTCATACTTTTTCTGTTACACATTGTTATCCATCTTATTTAGTATTTCAGTATTTGAAACGGAACTTCTTCATTCTAATAGTTCTGATTTTTCGATATGGTTTTGCAAGTATCTTTTAAAACACCTTCCAGTCCCTGTCAATCTTCTCTTTTGAGATCCTTCCAATTTCTCCCATTGTTTTGGATATATTGTTTTTTTTTATATAAATTTTTATTGAATTTTCACATTTTATACAGACACACACACAAAACAATACAAAAGACACACATATATAATTTCATATCCTTACTTTCCTAACCCTCTTTCCCCGACTTCCCCCCACCCCCCCATACATCCCAATTTCCATATTTCATTCAGCAAGTTCTTATCCCTCTCCTTAACCTATTCTTGTTATATTTAAAACTTAGTTCTTTTTGTTAGGCCAAATTTTGTTTGTCCCATTCTCTTATATACATTAGATCCTTTTTCTAAGATCGACCTAGGTTCTTGTACCATAAATTTCCCCTTTTTTATATTAAAATATAAATCAAAATGACAAAACACAAAAGTCATAAGTTTTTAAAAGTTCTGCTTTCCCCCTCCCTCCCCCGGTTTCTGTCCCTTCCCAAATAAAATGTCCACCCATACAACTCCTAGCCCGGATTCCTCACATCAGAGACCTTTAAGTCTCTGTCAGTCTCTCTCTGTCTATTTTGTTGGTAGTCCTTTTTGTTGGTCTTCAGGTCTCGAGGGATATCTGTCACAGTTACATCATTTTCTCTCACTCCAAACCTAATTGAAAAAACTTGCTGCCAAAGCTCTACCAAAGATCCCCCATATTCAAAGTCATAAAAGTCAGAAAAGAGGAGGAAGTCCCAGTTGTGTTTCTTTGCTCTTTTAACTTCCAATATTCCATAGTATCCAGGGATTTCCTCCTTTACTTTTCTCATCTTTCTCATCTTTCCATAATTTGTAATCCAAAAGACTTCTTCTTTGTTTCCTAACCACGTAGGTTTCTGCTTAATATTTTCTGTCTGTCCTTTTCCCCCTCCTTCCTCCTTTTCCACCAATTCCAATGATGTCTTTTCTGATTCAACTGCAGAATCTTTCACAGTCAAATCCTTTGTTCCATCAGCAGGATTGCTTGTTTTGGAAATCAAGGTCATAAGTTGTTTGTCCATAGCCATAACCTGCTCTTGTAAGGTTCCCACGAGAAGAAAGGTTCTTTCTATTTCTGCCAGTAATTTTCCTTCTGCAGCCATTGTAATGTCACAAATTCCCCCTAGGGGGATTCCAGTTTCAGAGTTCTTTACCAACAGTCCTATACTTTGTTATTTACTTTGTTTCCAACCACTTCTAGTTAAATGTAACACCTTTAATTCAGAGAGATATAAAGTAATACAGTTCTTATCTTTGTCCATCCGTTTGACAGCTCATTTGACAGCTGTCAAACTCCTGTTCTGTTATGCTAGGATCATACGCGGGACGCTCCCGGATCGGGGGGGGGGTACACAAAAGTTTCCAAAGTTCCTTTTTTCCTTCCAACATAAAAAGAAAACTTGTTCTTTCAAATTCATGGAATATCTTATTAATCTCAAAAGACACAATTTTTTCCGATCTTAGTTCTTCACTCCTTGCTTCAAATTATCTGTATGTAGGGGGGGTGCGGACTTCCCTTTAGCACATCCCCCCCGGTCGTTCCAAATTAAGGGTATAAGTTTTTAAAATCCGAATTTCCTTCTACTCACGGGGTATTTGTTTCCAGTCCAAATATCGGGAAGAAAGTTGACGCTCTCCGGCAATGGCTTGCGGCTTCACTCCACTGAAGTAGCGGTCTACTCCCAGCACCATGTTTTGGATATATTGTAGTACTCCAATAATTTGGCAAGCCACTCTATTTTTGTCGGTACAATACCGCTTTTCCAATTTTTCGCAATCAATAGCCTTGCGGCTACTGTTGCGTATAAATATAAGGTCTTTTCTTCCTTTAGGCTTCCTGGTACTATTCCCAATAGAAAACCTTCTGGTGTTTTCCTAAATGAATATCTGAACATTTTTTTCATTTCGTTATAAATTATTTCCCAAAACTGTTTGATGTTTAAACACTGGAAAAGGGACTGTGATACATATTTGGTGGAATTGTTTAAACCTGAGGACCCATTTTTTAACCACTTACAATATATTTGCATGGTGGTACTGCTGCTGTTGTGACCCACTTTGGATCAGGCCATGAGCACCAGTATTATGGGGCCTGCTATACTAGCTTGATGAAGGTACATGCATACAAAGGCCGTAAAAAAGACACATTCCATGCTAGGGATCATCAGGAAAGGAGCTGAAAATAAAAATGCCAGTATCACAATGCCATTATATAAATCTATGGTGCAATCACATTTGGAGTACTGTGTATGGTTCTGGTGACCTCGCCTCAAAAATAATATTGTAGAGTTGGAAAGGGGGCAGAAACTGAAAATGGAATTGCTGGACTGTGGAAAACATCAGGGAAAAATATTTCATACAGAACTAAGAAAGCAAAAGTTGAACAGACCAGTGGTTGTGAAAGTTATGTGAAGGATTAATGAAAATTATGTGAAGGATTAACATTGGAATGGCTTATTAAGAAATGTAATGTGATATTAGATGATCAGCACTTTGCGAAATTCAGAACATGGGAAGTCACCCAAAGATAAAAATTTTGGCATTTATATTTGGCTTTTTTATTGTATTGCAATTTGGAATGTTTTAATGTGGTTCATTGGATTATTAAATTGGAAAACTTAATAAATATTATATATTTAAAAAAAAACAGAAAAGGGGTAGTGGTGGGCAGATTCAAGGACAAAGAAGAAAATAATTCAGTGTGGTATAGTATAAAAACATTTGTGAAATACAGATGGGTATCTTCAAAATGAGAAGAGGAACATCAGGTGATACTGAGGACAATCCCAGTTGTGTTTTTCAGTGCATTTTTTTCCTGAAAGTGCAGCCTAGAGAAAAAAAAGTTTGAGAACCATTGGTATAAACATGACATGGAAAAAGTGGATACTTTTATGCTTATTCTCCCTATCTCATTCCCCCTGGAAATCCAGTGCAGCTGAATGTTGGAAGATTCAATGTAAAAGAAAGTCAAGACTATGGAACTTCCTCCCACAAGGATGGCCACCAACTTGGATGGCTTTAAAATAGCATAAGGCAAACTCGAGGAGGAGGGGGCTACCAAAAGCTACTAGCCATAACGCCTTGCAGACGTGGGGATACAGGGCATAGCCCGTAACTGGTTGTGCTCTTTTATCTCTGGTCGGGGACAGAGGGTGGCACTAGGGAGGGAAATGTCGTCGCGCCACTCCTTGGTGTGTGGAGTGCCACAGGGTACAATTCTCTCCCCGATGCTTTTTAACATCTTTATGCGCCCCCTTGCCCAGATTATACGGAGCTTTGGGCTGGGCTGTCACCAATATGCTGATGACACTCAGCTCTATCTGCTGATGGATGGCCACACCGACTCGACCCCGAACACACTGATCAGATGCTTGGAAGCTGTGGCTGGATGGTTTCGTGGGAGCCGATTGAAAATAAATCCTTAGAAGACAGAGGTCCTATGGCTAGGTCGGGATGGGATGGGGATGAGAGACCAACTGCCTTCTCTTGTGGGGGCCCAATTAGTGCCATTGCCTTCCGTTAAGAGTTTGGGTGTAATCCTTGACGCCTCCCTTTCCATGGAGGTTACAGCAACAGCTAAGGCGACATTTTTCCACCTTCGCCGCATCAAGCAGTTGGTCCCTTACCTTTCCCGCCCCGACTTGGCCACAGTGATCCATGCGACGGTCATCTCCAGGCTTGACTACTGTAATTCGCTCTACGCGGGGCTGCCCTTGAAGCTGTCCCAGAAACTCCAGCGGGTACAGAATGCTGCAGCGAGGCTCCTCACAGGGTCTCTGCCATGGGAGCATATTCACCCAGTGCTTTTCAAGCTGCACTGGCTCCCGGGGGAGTACAGGGTCAGATTTAAGGTGCTGCTTTTGACCTGTAAAGCCCTTCACGGCCTAGGACCCTCGTACCTACGGGACCGCCTCTCCTGGTATGCCCCACGGAGAGCCTCAAGGTCCATAAATAACAACACCCTAGTGGTCTCTGGCCCTAAGGAAGTTAGATTGGCTTCAACCAGAGCCAGGGCCTTTTCAACTCTGGCTCCGGCCTGGTGGAACGCTCTGCCTCATGAGACCAGGGCCCTGCAGGATCTGATTTCTTTCCGCAGGGCCTGTAAGACAGAGTTGTTCCGCCTGGCCTTTGGCTTGGAGCCAATTTGATTCCCTCCCTCTCTTTTTTGTTTCTTTTCCTTCTCCTCCTGCGATGAGGCTACATTTTAATATTTTGATGTTCCATTATTTTAATGTTGTATTTTATTTTTGTTTTTAAGTTGTAATCATTCATCTTGTTTTTATTATTGCTTGTAAGCTGCTCTGAGCCCGGTCTTGGCTGGGGAGGGCAGGGTATAAATAAAAATTATTATTATTATTATTATTATTATTATTATTATTATTATTATTATATGCTCTGCCTCCACAAGCAGCAACACTTCTGAGCACCAGTTGCTAAATGCCACAGGAGGGGGGGGAGGGTGCTCTTGGGCTCATGCTCTGCTCCCTGGTTTCCCCCATAGGTATCTGGCTGCCCCTTTGAGAGCAGGATGCTGGACTACCTGGGTCATTGTTTTGATCCAGCAGGGCACTTCTTTTTATATTTTTAACTAAGCACATTTAGCAGCGCAGTCCTATGCCTGTCTGCTCAGAAGCCAGTCCCACAAAGTTCAGCGGGGATTGCTGGAGGTATGATAGACAAGGACCACTAAGCAGTGATGCCCGCAGAGCTCAGCAGGGCTGGACTTCCGAGTAAACACAGCAGGTGGGGGCGGAGCATGGCTAAGACCAGGGGTAGGCAACCTAAGGGCCGGGGACCGGATGCAGCCCAATCGCCTTCTCATTCTGGCCTGTGGACGGTCCAGGAATCAACGTGTTTTTGTTGTCGTTTAGTCGTTCAGTCGTGTCCGGCTCTTCGTGACCCCATGGACCAGAGCACGCCAGGCACTCCTGTCTTCCGCTGTCTCCCGCAGTTTGGTCAAACTCATGCTGGTAGCTTCGAGAACACTGTCCAACCATCTCGTCCTCTGTCGTCCCCTTCTCCTTGTGCCCTCAATCTTTCCCAACATCAGGGTCTTTTCCAGGGAGTCTTCTCTCCTCATGAGGTGGCCAAAGTACTGGAGCCCCAGCTTCAGGATCTGTCCTTCCAGTGAGCACTCAGGGCTGATTTCCTTCAGAATGGATAGGTTTGATCTTCTTGCAGTCCATGGGACTCCCATGAGTCTCCTCCAGCACCAGAATTCAAAAGCATCAATTCTTCGGCCTTCTTTATGGTCCAGCTCTCACTGCCATACATCACTACTGGGAAAACCATAGCTTTTTACATGAGTGGATTGTGTGCTTTTATTTAAAATGCATCTCTGGGTTATTTGTGGGGCTCATAAATTCGTTCACCCCCACCCAAAAAAAAATATAGTCCAGCCCACCACATGGTCTGAGGGACGGTGGACCGGCCCACGGCTGAGAAAGGTTGTTTTCTGCTGCTCCAGAGAAGCGGACACGGAGCAATGGTTCCAAACTACAAGAAAGAAGATTCCACCTAAACATTAGGAAGAACTTCCTGACAGTAAGAGCTGTTCGACAGTGGAATTTGCTGCCAAGGAGTGTGGTGGAGTCTCCTCCTTTGGAGGTCTTTAAGCAGAGGCTTGACAACCATATGTCAGGAGTGCTCTGATGGTGTTTCCTGCTTGGCAGGGGGTTGGACTCGATGGCCCTTGTGGTCTCTTCCAGCTCTATGATTCTGTGATTCTAAGGTTGCTGAACCCTGGCTAAGACCCTCATTCATTCATTCATTCATTCATTCATTCATTCATTAGAGAGAGAGAGGGGGGGGGGCAGGAAGGCGAGCCCAAAAGCCTGCCCACCATTTCCAGAGCATGCGCAAAACGGGCCCTGAAAAATCTCACTCGCCGCGGCGCGCGCATCCGTTGCCATGACAATCCGGCAAGGGCTCGTGCGGGCTCCGAGGAGCACGTGACTCGCTACGGCGGCCGAGAGGGCGGCGTGGCAGTCGGCGTCTGAGGAGGCGCGACCAGTAAGCGGGGCGGTTTCTTTTTTTCGGTTGGCGGGAGATTCCGGCAGCATGGCGTCCGACTTCAACGCGGCCTTGGCGGTCTCGGTGGACATCGCCGTCGGCGGCTCCCCCTCGACTTCGGCGCGCGAGGCGTGCTGGCCCGACGGGGCGAACGCCGAGAGCGGCTTCGTGCGCGCCATCCTGGCGCTGCCGGAGAAGCCGGACACCACCGTGCGCTTCTTCGAGCGCGGCGACTACTATACGGTGCATGGAAGGGACGCGCTGCTGGCCGCCGCCGACGTCTTCAAGACGCGGACGGTCATTCGGATGCTGGCGCAAGGTAAGGGCGCCTGGGGGGGGGGGGAGACCTGGGTCCGGAGGCTGCCGGCTCTCGGAAGGGAAATATAAATTACATTTATATTCTGTCTTTCCTTCAAGAAGCTCAAAGTAGCACTCATGATTTTCCTACCTCCTTTTACCTTCCCAACAGCCCAGTGAAGTAGCTTAGGCTCAGAGACAGTGACTGGCCCAAAATTTCTCAGTGAGTTTCAAGGCTGAAGGTAAAGTTGAACCCAAGGACCGCCCCCCACCCCCCGCTCGGCTTAGCCCATTATACCACATGCTTGCTCTTTCAAAGAAAAGATGTGGTAAAAAAAACAACAGCATTAGGGACGGGTCCACAGAATATAAAACACATCTGTTCTTGATGCAATATCCAACAGCTAGGCTGTTAGTTACAGACCCTGTGAAAAAGGCAGATTCCTTTCTCTCTAGGAGCTTCTTAGTCCAAGGAAAACAATTCAAGAACTACCCAAGAGCCATAATTTTTATCTTAGATTTGTAAATTTTATAATGAAATGATTTTAGAATGTTGTATCATTTTATTGTTAGCCGCTCTGAGCCCGGGTTCGGCTGGGGTGGGCGGGATATAAATAATAATAATAATAATTATATTATAAAGGGGGTTGGTCCCCCCCCAGGTTTCTGTCGGACGCTGGCTCTGTTAACATGATGGGGCTGCCTCTGCGTTCGTCACATGCTTTGTTGCCGTTCTTCCAATCATCATTAAGTAAATTCACATGCCGCCCTCCAGCCGAAGGACCCAGGACGGTTCATAACATGCTTTCATAACAACAGCTCCTCTAAGGAAGCTTGCTTGTTTGCTTTTTGTGCTGCCCTTCGGCGGAGGACCGCAGGAAAGCTTTACAATATAAAATGGGAATAAAAAGTAACCCCTTCTTCAACACGCGCATTTTGTTCTTTTTGTTTGGAAGCAGGAAAATAATTCTTTTTCTAACGCAAAGTTGCAGCAACAACAGGAGCTGAAATGAATTGGGGTGGGGGTGGGGGAAGGGCGGGGGAGAAGTGGGAGTCAGCCGCCTGCTGCCGAGGTGGGGGGTGGGGAGTCTGCATGTGGTCAAGTTAAATACGGCATCAAGTTTCGATTGTGCGCTTGTGGGTTTCAGAATCTGCAAGAGTCGGGGTTTGTTTTGGTTGAGATTCCTAGAAATAACACTCATCTATCCAGTGTTTCCCAACCTTGGGCCTCCAGCTGTTTTTGGACTACAATTCCCATCATCCCTTGCCACTGGTCTTGCTAGTCAGGGATGATGGGAGTTGTAGTTCAAAAACAGCTGGAGGCCCAAGGTTGGGAAACACTGAAATGCTATTCAAACAGTTCTGCCAGATCAACAGCTAATTGAGTTATAAAGAAAGCAGAGCCTGTAATTAGAACACAGAAGTAAAGCCAAGAGATTATGTTAACTTCTGAGTTTAAAGCATTAAAAAAAAGTTATATGTGTTTTATTTATTCATTTTCTGCATTTATATCTCAGCTTTTTCTCCAAGGAGCTCAAGGTGGCATACAGTGGTACCTCGGGCTAAGTACTTAATTCGTTCCAGAGGTCTGTTCTTAACCTGAAACTGTTCTTAACCTGAAGCACCACTTTAGTTAATGGGGCCTCCTGCTGCCGCTGTGCCACCACTGCACGATATCTGTTCTCATCCTGAAGCAAAGTTCTTAACCCGAGGTACTATTTCTGGCTTAGCGGAGTCTGTAACCTGAAGTGTATGTAACCCGAGGTACCACTGTATATGGTCCTCCCTCTCCCTTATTTAATCCTCACAACAAGCCTGTGAGGTAGGTTATGCTGGCAGTGAGCTTTGTGGCAAAGTTGGGATTTGAACTCTGTTCTCCAGTGTCCTAGTCCGACATGCTAACCATCACATTGCAATAAATATATACACAAAAGCAAAAAACAAAAAACCAGTTCCATTAAAATGGCCCATTGCTTCAAAAGTCTTGATCACCAGTGGCTCTCAGGTGCCTGAGAAGTGGGAAAGGGCTGTATTTCAATGCTAGAGCACTCTGCTTTCCATACAAAAAAGTTAGTTTCCAAATCCTGGCATCTCCAAGTATGGCTGGGAGAGCTCAGTCAGAAATACTGGAGAGCTTGCTGCCAGTTAGTGTAAATGGTCCTGAGCTGTCTAGATGGACCAAGTGGCCTGTGCAGCACCTTAGTTTTCTCTTTTAGGTTTGGGAAGAGCTGTAAGTTCGGTGGCTGAGCATATGTCTTGCCTGTAGAAGGTCTCAGGTTCAACCCTTGGGCATCTCTAGGTAGTGCTGGGTTAGTCCCACTGAACTAAAGGTAAAGGTACCCCTGCCCATACGGGCCAGTCGTGACCGACTCTAGGGTTGCGCGCTCATCTCGCTCAAGAGGCCGGGAGCTGGTGCCGTCTGAAGACACTTCCGGGTCACGTGGCCAGTGTGACGAAGCTGCAACTGGCGAGCCAGCACCAGTGCTGCACACGGAAACACCATTTACCTTCCCGCTATAAAGCGGTACCTATTTATCTACTTGCACTTAGGGGTGCTTTCGAACTGCTAGGTGGGCAGGAGCTGGGACTGAGCAACGGGAGCTCACCCCACCGCGGGGATTCGAACCGCCGACCTAGGCACTGAGGTTTTACCCACAGCGCCACCCACGTCCCATAACCCACTGAACTAAGTAGGGTTTAATCCCAACTGTATGGTTTTAGTAATTTTGCAGGTGGATTAGGACATGGCCACCATTGATGGGAACATTCTCCACGTGGAAAATGTGTATACTATATCACCGTGCATATAAGTTGGTTGGCATCGTGTATGTGTGTGTATACATACACACACACACACACACAGACATACATATAGACCTGTGGTGCAGTTGGTGTTGTAAATGAGTCTGTCATGTGAGACTGTCAATATGTGAGACGGAGCATGACTTGCAGTGATTTTGATGGTATCTTGGCTGTCTCTGAGTGCATATCCAGGTCATTGAGCTTGAGCCACTACCCAGTACAGTGGTACCTCGGGTTAAGTACTTAATTCGTTCAGGAGGTCCGTTCTTAACCTGAAACTGTTCTTAACCTGAAGCACCACTTTAGCTAATGGGGCCTCCTGCTGCTACCGTGCCGCCAGAGCACGATTTCTGTTCTCATCTTAAAGCAAAGTTCTTAACCTGAGGTACTATTTCTGGGTTAGCGGAGTATGTAACCTGAAGCGTATGTAACCTGAAGCGTATGTAACCTGAAGCGTATGTAACCCGAGGTACCACTGTAGATATGTTCTATGTTTATGACAATATTTTATTCTCTTGCTAATGGCCCGTACGGGCAGGGGTACCTTTACCTTTAACTATGCCTTTTTAAATGTGCATTTTATACTTCCTTTAGTAATGTTTTCTTTTGATTTTTTGTGTTAACTTTGCTTTGTTAAATGTGCATTCTGTAGTTGACTTCCTTTGCAATGCTTTATTTTGAAATCTTTAAGATAATAATTTAGTTTCCTGTTAATTATGTTGCCTTGAATGTATACAGTGGTACCTCGGTTTAAGAACAGTCTGGTTTAAGAACAATTCGGTTTACAAACTCAGCAAAACCGGAAATAGTGTCTCGGTTTGAGAACTTTACCTTGGTCTAAGAACGGAATCCGAATGGTGGAAGGGCACTGGCAGTGGGGGGCCTCATTAGGAAAGTGCACCTCGGTTTAAGAACGGTTTTGGTTTAAGAATGGACTTCTGGAACGGATTAAGTTCTTGGGGAGGTGACCCCTCCTTCAAGTTTACACCTGTGGTTTGGAGATTTATTTTAGAGCTCGTATTTTACTGTCTTGATTCAGTATGTAAGCCCTTTGTCTATATGTAACAGGAAAGGTATACATCATGTGATTTCTTGTTTGCCTTTTGCTTTGTTATGTTTACTTTCTAAGCTGTTTAATCTTTTTTTTAAAAAAAATCTTTTCACAGTAAGTGTGGGAGCTATCATGAATGTAATCTACACCAATTTGAGCATGTTTGATTTTAACAGGAGCAAATTAACTTTCCCATCAAAATCAAATGTGTTGCACTTCAATGGATCAAATTTTCTGTGTGGTATGTCAGCCACTTTCCTTACGCTGCTTTCTCATCTCCTAGGAAACCGGAAACTTGAAAGTGTTGCGCTTAGCAAGATGAACTTTGAATCTTTTTTGAGGAATCTGCTTTTGATTCGTCGCTACAGGGCTGAGGTGTATAAGAATAAGGCGGGAAATAAATCCACCAAGGAGGGAGAGTGGTATTTGGCATATAAGGTAAGTCTTCATCACAAACAGTTGCAGTAAATAAAATACTTACTGCTCTGATTGCGGATCTGTGTGTGCTTTTCATCTGATATCTAGTAAGATGCATTTTCCTACTGCCTTTCTGCTATCCATTAGGATTTTGGGTTCTATTCTTTAGCAGTTGGAGGCACCTTGCAGCACTCAAAAAGCATCACAAAGCACCAGTCGTGTTGAGAGCTGAATAATTATTTGGGTGAATAAGAGACCAGTGCCTAGATCCTGAGATAATAAGTCTGTGCCTGCAATTCTCTGCCACATATTTAAATTGTCATTGTTGTTACATACAGTTACTGATTCACACTTGCATGCACAAAAGGGTTAATCTGAGCCCAGAGCTCAAGTTGCCAGAGTGGGTGTTGCTTAGCAGGCTTACAGCAACCTCTGCCCCCCCCCCCCTTTCTCTCCTTGAGTACGAATCTCTTCCAAACCTCTCTCACCAACATTGGTTTATGGGCCCAGACAGCACCTAGATTGTTGATAAAAGTTTTTGCTTTTTGAATTTTGAGCCTTTAGTTTTTTTGTTCTCTTGTTTTTGCTAATGGGGATAGCAAACCCCCTGCCAATGTTCTCTTTTCTTTTCACCACCCACCAGTTTTGTTTCTCTGCTTAGGCTAATCTAGTGTAATCTAGTCTTGACGAATCTAATCACTTTTTGAGTGATTTTGTTGTTGCTGCAGTTTTGGTGGTTTTGCTTTTGTGCATTTTGGGGAAACTTACTTTTTAACCATGGCAGCCCAGGATCCAATGAGTGGCCATAGCTTTACCCTTGCAAAGCTTACTGACTCCACATTTGCCCAGTCGAAAATGAGATTGGAGATCCTTTTAAGGGCATAAGGGACATTAAATTGCATTAAGAATCCTAGACCCACAGACAATGATGAGGAAGCTGATCCATGTTAAGCCTTGTGAATCTGCAGTCGAAACTTTAGAGTTTGCATTGAATCTGTCAGCAAGAGGCCTCAGGCGAGATGAAGAAACTATTCAGGCTAAGACTACCCAAATAGGTGTTTCAAAAGGTCTGTCTAATGCAGGGAGAGGGAGGCAGGTGGACCAGATACATAGGTGAAGAAACTCTCAAACTGTGATTTTTCTTTCTTAAATAGGGCTCTCCGGGGAACCTTGCCCATTTTGAAGACGTTCTGTTTTCTAACCACGATATGTCATCTTCGGTTGGTGTTGTGGGCATTCGGGTATCCTCAGCTGATGGGCAAAAACTTGTTGGAGTTGGGTTTGTGGATACTTTAGTGAGGAAGCTGGAAGTATGTGAGTTTCCAGATAATGACCAGTTTTCAAACCTTGAAGCTCTGCTAGTTCAGATGGGCCCCAAGGAATGTGTTCTACCTGTTGGAGAGGCTGCTGGAGAGATGGAAAAGCTGAAAGAGGTAAGCCATGGAAATGTTATGGGCTGTGGGCTTTGTTTACATAAATTTGGAGCAGAGGCGGGAGCAGCTCATTGAAGATTACTTTTGAAACAAATCTGCAAGTCTTAATTGGCTTTAGCAGTTAAGTTTATGTTGAGTTTTTGGTGGAGGTCAATGCTTCTGATTCCAGTTTCTGCCTTCTATACCAGGCTGATTAAGTTCGCTGAGATGGTGATACTTTTGTTATGGCTGCTTTTTAAGGACCTGGCTCAAATGTCATGGCCAAACCACGGCTTGATTCTCAGGGTCATGTGCTCCTCCCTTCACACTCTCAGATTCCCTCGCTCACTCCCTGGTTTGCATTATGTTTGAATTAGGCTCCTGTGGTTACTGCCCGGTGCCTACAAACATGAGCCATGATTACTAGCCAAGCCTCTGTCCTTCTGCCAGTTCTACCCCCCCCCCCTCTTAAATTTGGTAGAAGACTTACAGAAGTGGACAGGGCCTTCAAGTTAATTTGTGCTGCAGGAATAGAAAAGCTAAGAGAAAGTAGGGTTCTCTTTTCCCTTTTCTTTTAACATTCTTCAGTGGTTCCCAACCTTTTTGGTATGGCAACTCACAAGTCCAAACTTACTTGGGATGGTGACACATCAATTTATCGCCACGTATTTTTGGAGCATAGGTATTTGGCTTTCATCAGTTTCATGAAATATTTATAGTATGTACAAAGTTCACAGCTTAGTTTATAGGAATGTAAAAGCATCAACCATCTTTTCCACCATATAAGGGGAATTGTAAGGAGCAGGGAGTGTATATTTCTCACCCAGAGGGGAAAATAATGAGCTTTTATGGAGAAACCAGTGCTTTTTTCATAGTTTCTAGACTGTGGTGGGATATATGTCTAATAAGCATGTTCATCTTTCCTAGTGCTTATCTTTTGTTAATAATGAGTAGTTCATGTTCTAAAATGGACACAATCCATCCAAAGTGAAACATGTTACAGCTGCAATCCCAGGCTCACCTGGCAGTCCAGTGGAACACTATGGGATCTTCTATTTCTGAATTAAAGTGGCTCCCTATGCTATAGATTTTAATGGGAAAGATTTAATGTATGTAAAGTACCTTCCCCCCTCCATAGGAATGCTTATATTTTGCCAGAATCTCACCCTACATTAATTGCTAATACTACAAACGATTAAAGAGAATACATTAATGTGTTTGTTATTAAATAATTCACTTTGATTATTAGTTTATCAGTAGTTACATTGATTCAAACATTTTGGTTAAAACGTTATGGTACGATCCATTTTGAATGAATTCATTGAGAGATTTACATGCATGTTTACATAGAAGTTAGTAAATTTGTGGTAAAATTGCAGTTCTGTGCACATTTACCTGGGAGTGAGCAGCCATTGAGTTCAGTCAATTTCTGAGCAGACATGCATAAGGTTAGGCTGATACGGGTGCACTTAATAACAAAAGAAGAGTCTGCTGGATCAAGTCAGTGGCCCCCCTGGTCCAGCTTCCCGTTCTCACACTGGCCAACCGGATGCCAGTGGGAAACCTGCAAGCAGGCCCTGAGAACAAGAGCCCTCTCCCCTCCTGTGGTTTCCAGCAGCTGGTATTCAGAAGCATACTCCGACCATGGAGAACCTGCAGCTCTATAGATGTTGTTGGACTCTCCATTAGCCTTGCCTGCTTGGCCAGTGGCCAGCGTACAAGAGGAGTTGATGTCCCATAATATCTAGAGCGCCACAGGTTCCCCATTCCTGCTCTAATGGAAGAGATCATTCTCAGTTTTCATATCTAAATATATATATATATTTGCAGGTTGTTCAGAGAGGAGGGATTCTGATTACAGAGAGGAAAAAGACCGAGTTTGTAACAAAGGACATTGTTCAAGATCTCAACCGCTTGCTGAGATCGAAAGGGAAAGAGAAGGTGTCTAGTGCAACATTACCCGAAATGGACCAACAGGTGGGTAACCAGGCTTGAGGGTGGGGGGATATATCTCATAAAAGTGTCCTAGCCTGGTAACTTGTGGCTTCAATGGCATTTTGCCACCCGCACCTCCTCTTTGGCCACTTTCCTGTAAATTCTTTTTGAAAGGGAGAAGAAATGGCCGAACCTGTTTGACAGCTTTTTTCTTTGTACGGGTTCGGGTTCGGAGTGGTGTTTTGAATCTGTATACCAGAATTCAGTCCTTCCCAGTGCTTTGTGTCCTATAGAGCAATCCACTGGTATGAGTGGAATTTGGAACAGACTGATCTCCAACTGAGCCTGGGCTCTGCCAGGGGTCTGCCGGCTGATGTCCCTCATCCCAGCACAGCCAAAGATACACTGGCAGAAGTCATCCATCGTGGTTATGCCAGGGCTTAGCTGGCTGATCTGAGTGCCTAAAAAGAGGCATTCCAGGGGGGTGCTGCATGACAGGGCAGGGAGAGGTTTATGCCCATCCAAACTGGCTTGTGCTATTCTTCCTGATGAATTGGAATGGTGTCTCAATCAGGGTCTGAACCAGGCCAAATTGCAATGGCTGGTATTTTGATTTAGTTTGGTAATTTTGTTTATACATGTTTGTGTTCATACATGTTTGTATTTTATACTCAAATTGCAAAGGCCAGTGGTTGATGCTGATATCTATCATCTATCTATCTATCTATCTATCTATCTATCCATCTATCATCTATCTATCTATCTATCTATCTATCTATCTATCTATCTATCATCTAATCTATCTATCCAGACCATAGTATGAAGGTACACTGGTTTGTTTCTAGGGGATGGTGCTTAATTAAAGGAATGCCAGTTGGAGTTGGCTTAGCATGTCAATTAAGTGTAAATGTGGGTAAAGCAGTAGTTCCGAAACAAGAAGCATATTTTGTTTACTCAGTTGGTTAAAGTGTGGTGCTGATAATGCCAAGGTTGCAGTTTCGATTCACGTATGGGACAGCTGCATATTTCTGCATTGCAACTGTACAATTCTCTGATGCAAGCGTGTCATGATGGGTATCATTTTAGAAGAGGTGTTCCCTGTTGTGTGAAGGAGAGGAGAGAAATGCCCTTTATGATGCTTGCAGAGTCCACTTTTTTAATAATAAAAAAATGAGCTCTTAAATATATCTATAACATGTGTAAATAAATTGCTACCTGATTAGTTGGGAGCCCATTTTTAGTCAACTAAAAGTTTTTCATTGATCTCACTGCAGCTCATTTGCTGGCAGCCTAGATTGGACAGTAGTCTTTTGCTGGCTGCTATGGTGTATGATTGCCGCCAGGGGTCAGCCTAGCATAAGGGCCTGCAAACAAAATGGTTAATCTGGATGATACTGGAGGAATCGGTATCATGCAGATTAGCCATTTTATTTGCAGGCCCTTGTGCTAGACTGTCCCGCCCCCGCCACAAATGCCATTCCATGCTTACAGCTGCTTCTACAATCCTGATTCTGTTAGAGCAAAAAACGTAAACCAATCTTGAGCATTCTTTTTTTTTAAAAGTTTCCTGAGCATGTTACATTTTGCATTTTAAACTCAAATTGTAGCACCGGCAATGCCACAGAAATAAAATGGTGTTTGCTACTGCTGTCCTGCTGCTGAACACCTTTACCTGGGAATAAGTACCATTTTGTTGCAGAAAACAATAATACATAAAATGAGCACCTGTAACCATGTACCTGCCTGGCTATCTGCGTTCTGGACTATAGTATTAAGGGGAAGAGCCTTAGCTCAGTGGTAGAGCATCTGGCTTGCATACAGGAGATCCCAGGTTCAATACCTGGCAGCTCCAGGTAGGGCTGTTCCTATGTTCCAAAAATATGTTTTAGGAGAAGAAAGGAAGGATGCTGCAGTGACCCAGGCATTCTCATACCAGTTCAGATGCTGATACTGGGCCTGTTTGCCACTTCACTGACATCTACTGCTCCCTGGGTGGTCATTTGGTGGCTCTAGACTTCAGTACTGAGGTCTAGTCCTAAGCTGCAACATGGAATGGGATGCATGGTAAGAATGGACATGGTGAAAACAAATACTTTCTTGCAATTTCTCATTGAAGTTAAATATCAAGTAAGTTACATGAATGCTTTTGAACTATTATTATATTTTTATTTGCTGGAGAGACTTCCAAATAGATGTTGCTGTCTCACACATAGTGGTATATACATTTTTCTATGCGGGTCTTACCTCTGTTTAGACAAAATGACACATGTAAACTAGCCTTTGTTGGGTGCTTTTTTATTTGTTTTTATTTTGCATCATCTGTAAAATTGGAATGATGTAACCCACAGGTTTTTTTTTGCAGATAGACAAGATAAAGCCCTCTTTAAATATTTACGTTGCTACAGAAAGCAATGCAACCGTTACAGCATGGATGTGTGAAGAATATTTTAAAAGTGATATTCATCATTGCTGGCTTGTCTAGTTAATGCATAAAGCTACTGCATCCACCCCATATTAATCCATATTTTCAAGAAAGTTGTTGTAACTTTTATTTATCTATGTACGTACGTAATTCATATTCTTTACCCTCAATATATACTTGTGTTCCCAGGGTAACTAACATAGTAAGAAAAGATGATTTAAGATGGTGGTGATAATTAATAATAATAATAATACTACAAGGAATGAAACCTCATGCAGCAACAGCCAATTTAAATATACAGTGGTACCTCCATTTACAAACTTAATTCGTTCTGGAAATCTGTTCTTACACCAAAAACGTTCTTAAACCGAGGCGTGCTTTCCCCAATGAGGCTTCCTGCTGCCGGTGGCCTTCCATTAGTTGGCTTCTGTTTGTTTTCTGGGGCAAGGTTTGCTAGCTGGAACACCTACTTCCAATTTTGCAGAGTGCGTTGCCCAAATCGTTCATTAACAGGACCATTCTTAGACCGAGGTATGACTGTATGGTAAAATCAAGCTGTTATATCAGAGCATTCCAACCTGCCATTCAACTCTGCCAGTCTCCACCAGCTGGGGAACTATACTGGTGAAGGTCATCCCCATACAATTGCTTAAATGGCGAATGGGCAGAAGCCGCTGCTGCTGGTATTCATACCAGTGGTAGCCATCGGAAAACCCCAGAGCAGGGCTTTTGTGGGGAGGGCTGGACTGGCACAGGGTTCACTTGATTCTGTTCACCCCCTGCTGCCATCTTGAAGACAGGCCCAATCTGGGCTTCTTCTCCAAGATGAGCTGTGAGCTGGTGCAGCAGAGATGATTTGTAGATGCTGTGCTTGACTGCATTGCTCCAGCACGCCCTGAAGCTGCTGTCTAGGGGTTAGAATTCCACCCTAAATTAAAGAATGCTGACATTCTTAAAGTATTGTGAACAGGTGACTGGGAGAGGGAAAGCCCATCAGTAATTACTATTTTTCAGGGAAGCTCTCCTGGAATCTTTAGGATGGATGCTTAGAAAGTTGAGGAATTGTTAATCCGTTTTAGTATTTTAACTTTTGTATGTTTTTTAAGTAGGGCTGTAAATAATTCTTGATTTTACTGCTTTACCTTTTGTAAACCACTTTGAGGTATTTTTTACAATTAAACAGTGTATAAATTTTATGGAATAATAATAATAACTGTAGCAAAAAATCTGTGAGAGATAGGTTAGACCTCTTGCATTCATTCTACACAGGATAAGTGACTGGCATCTTTAAAAATTACCATTTTTTTAACGCTCTCCTCCCTCACCCACTTAAAATTACACACAGCCAACTCAGTGCGTGGGCAATTTTAAATTAACACACATAAGCTATGGCTAGCACTTCCTCCTCCTGCTGGGGAGACTGCCTGCAACTTTTAATAACACTCTGAAAACATGTATAAGGCTTGCTTTTAAACTAATGCTCTCCCAAAGGTTTTCTTTGAACCACACTTGTGGTTTTGTTCTTTATGACAACCTTTATTTGAATGGTGCAAGGCTTGTACAGTTGCTAAGTGTGAGTTAAAAGTCCTTGGTTCAATTCTCATCTCTGCCACAAACTTGAATATAGCTTTAGTCTCTCTTCGTCTCTCTCTGCACTTGAACTACGCTTTGCAAATGTTTATTGGTGATGTTTAACGTGCAGTTTCAAGTGAGAGAAGTAACCCTGCTAAAAAGAAAAAGCAGGAGTTTTGCAGAAGAAAATGGGCATCAATGTCACTTTTAAACAGAAGATCTGTTCGTAGCTAGCTTTTCAAACAACTGCAGTTTACGTTTGCATTTCAGCACTAAAGTACTTTTGTTATATTTGCATAGTCATTTCAGTGTGGAATTAATGGCTGCTTCTGTTCTTTCTTTACTCTCCTGCTTCAGATAGTGGATATTTCAGTTCTCTGAACGCTAATTTAAAGGTGTGTGAAGGATAAAGCCGTTGACCGGGACAGTCCAGGATAGGGCTCTTAATGGTTCCCGCCCTACTTTGGCTGTTCACCTTGTCTCTTTCCAGCACAGAGATACAGACCTAGTTCACAGACCTTAGAGTCAGCCATGGCTTCGTGCAAACACATGTGTTCATTGAGTGAAGTTTGCAACTCCTCTTGTTGCTTTGCTACCTCAGAGGGGCTAAACCATGGTTTGGCTAAGTGTTGCATCTAACCTGGGCTCATAGTTTTTCTCTTCCAAATGAAACACAAGCTATAACCATGGTTTGTTCTGTGGCTTACCGTGGCTTACTGTGGCTCCAAATGGTTTGTTTGGAGCCAGACAAGTCATCCAGCTTTGGATATAATGCTATGCCAAACCATTGCTTAAGTCTGGGTAGCATGGCAGCAGAAGGACCAGGGGGGCAGAGGAGATACAGTGGCTTTGCAGTCTTTGCTCCCAGAACCCAGATACTAACTTATTTTCGCTAAGCCGTGGTTTGGCGTTTCGTTGTATCTTTGGAACTAGATTGCCGTAAAATTTCTAACAATAATTTCACTTGGAATTATTTAACTGCTGATTCTGCTGTTCATTTGGGAACTCTTCCTTAGTTGGACGGCATCCAGCTCTGTACCTAACAGTACGCCAGTGACAAGCTGCCTGTCTTACTGCATGTGGAGTAATCCCCCCTTTTTTCCACCCCCCCCAGATCGCCATCACTTCCTTGGCTGCAGTGATTAAGTATTTAGAACTCTTAACTGACGAGTCTAATTTTGGCCAATTCGAACTCTCCACCATGAACCTCCATCAATATGTCACACTGGATCATTCCGCTGTCAGGGCACTTAACCTTTTCCAGGTAAGCCGGGGCATTGCTATGTACATAAGACTCCGGGTACAGACCTGCAACACAAACTTGCCTAAAATAGGGACGCATGACCTTTTTTTGCACATCTGTTTTAAGTTGGATACATTTTTTGGGTGGGAAAGTGGCATCCAGATAAGCATGTAAATGAAATGTGAACACAAGCTCATGCCAGAAACAAATCTTAGTTGAATTAAGAGAACAGTATTCTCGAATCGGAACTTATTTTGATCAAGGCATACTCAAAGTAGACCCACTGACACCAGTAGATTGCATCCAACGTTGTGTGAGAGGACTTCTGCTTGCACAAATAATTCCTCTCCTCCCTCCTGCAGCTCCCTGCGCACTCCTCAGATCTGCTCCAGATCCAAAATCCTCTGGAGCAGATTTTGATGGCCTAATGCAGTGGTTCCCAACCTTTTTTTGGCCGTATCCAATCTAAGCATCTTTATAACTTATTATTCAAAAAGTGAACTATTCATATAAAGTCTAAGCATCTTTATAACTCTTATTATTCAACAAGTGAACTATTCACGTGGAAGAAGCCTAAACGGCCATTAATTTGGTCTAACTTATTCTTGAATTGGCCCCCCCCCTCAAAATCAAATTGCCTTCATTAGTCATGTCCATCAATTCCAGTTGGTCTGTTCTGAGCATGACTTAAGTGGATATAACCAACTTATTAAATAAATCATAATAAAGTATGCGTTTTAATTGATTAACATCTGCATACAAATAAAACAATAAATTGGAAGAGAGAAGGCGCAGGTACATCTCAAAGGAGGCTCAGGGACAATAGGAGTTAATAGTCCAGTAAGTCCTGGAGGGCTACTACTTCCTCATCCCTGATCTAATAGATTAGATAGACTACATGTTGCAGCCCTTGTTTTGACAGGTGTGCGCATGCAAATATATGCAGATGCCCTGCAGCTAGTATTCCCCACTCCTGCATATCATATTAGGCTGGCAAAGCTTAGATAAATAAAATATGTGCTGAAAGCTTTAAGAGAATGTATTTTGTGTTGCATCGATGGTTCAGGCAGCATTTGGGAAGGAAAATGTTGGCGAAGTAAACCTTTAATCCACGCAATGTGGCAGAATCTGCCTTGACATAAGAAAAGATGTAAGCCACATTGTGAAGCTAGCCAGGGACGCTATAAAGTTGTATTGATCTTGGTATATAGCCCTGTAAAGCCCGTTATTTTATTTCGGAGCTCTACGTGGCTTTATTGTTTTTAAAAACCGGCTGTGCTCTGATACTGCTCCACAGCTAAGCTCCTGGTTCCTCATCTTCACTGATCTAGTACATTTGTATACATCCCCATAGAAGGGAAAGACCCTCACCCCTATTTTTTTCTCCCCTCTCCTCCTCTCTCAATTCAGCTAGTTTGTTTTCCCTATGAGCTGCCTCCTTTGTTACTAGAAGGATGGGCTTGAACTCTGTTGCAGCATGCCAAATTAACTCAAGCATAAAGGAAATAATTTTATTTATCTATTATTACATTTACACCCCACATAAATCAAGTTGGTTTATGGCACTGGAGCGCCCTGGAGAAGAAGGGGTTGCCTTTTCCAGAGCCATGCTCACTGGAGGACGCTTGGAGATCGGGGGGCGGGGGAGGGCCTGCAGATAACCCAGAGCGCTCTCCCAACATTGCCTTCCAAAGAGCTCACAGACTCATATGTGGCTCTCTGCATCCCATGCTCAAAATAACCCTGCAAGGTTGAGAGACAGTGATTGGCCTAAAGTGACCTAGTGAGCTCCATGAACGATTGGGGTTTTGAACTCTGGCCTTCCAAGTCATAGTCCAACACACTAACCACTATGGAGCACCACCTCTTGATTCAGAAGAAAAGTACTAAAATTCAAAACACATACATGTTCTCACTTGCCACTATTCTGCTTTCAGAGAGGTTTCACTCACTTTTGCACAAATGTTTTTTGTTTGTTTTTTTAATTGACTTTCTGCCACAATGTGTTATTTCCCCTCAGCGTTCTTCAGAAAATGCTCAAGCTACGCACTGTTTGGCTGGCCTGTTAAATAAGTGCAGAACGGCCCAAGGACAGAGGTTGGTGAACCAGTGGATCAAACAGCCCCTAGTGGACAGGAACAAAATAGAAGAAAGGTAAATATTCTCTCCTTCAGCGCTGATGCTTGGAACTGCCTAGATTAGAAAACGCACCACTACTTTCCTACAATTTTGGATCACAGTTTTTGTGTATATTGAGTTGTTTGCTTTTCAGAGGATGGTTGTTTAGATTGCTCCAAAAAGGCAGGGTTGCTTTTCAGTAGCTGGAAGGAAACTAGTCCAGGGAGTTCTGGTAAGGCTGGAAAACTTCCTGGGTGTATGTAAGCAGTGGTAGTTCTAGTGTTTAGAACCACCCTTAATAGGTTTTCTCTGCTGCAAGTCATGAGTTTGTTTATGATAAGAGGAATTGGGCTTCAATTCCTTGGACTTATGAGCCATTGAAATCAGTGGGAACCAAGTGCAGCTAATTTAGTCTTGAGTCCAACTTTCTGAGTTTTCTGCTGCTTCTGTTAACAGTGAAACATCAGTTACTGTACTAGGCATGCTATTTCCTTGTTGTATCTTAACGTTTGTATTAGCTGTTGCTCTCATACTTCCGATTCTGTTTGTCTTAAGCCATTAAAATGATTATTTGCTTCATGGCACCAGACTTGGTATTACGTTGGTCATGAAATCTGGGGAAGCAGAGTGCAGCTAAAGCTGAGCATCTGACCTTTTAAAGAAGTAATGTTGATTTGCATCCTTGATCTTGCAAACAACAAAAGCTCCCAATTCAGCTCAGGGCTGTGTGATTCACTTGTGGGTCAACAGAGAGGGAAAAGAGGATTGCAAATGACAGTTGGTGCCCCTGCTGTGCTTGCATGGCAAAGGGGCTTCAGCTTGGTCTTAAAGCTCCAAAAATACCTGTCACAGTTTGTCTGGTGAACGTTCTGGAAGGCTGATTTATAGTGTATGTTAGTGGACTATCTGAATTTAACTAGGATAGGCTGAATGGATTTGTATGATTAAAGTGGACTCTCAGGCTTAATGAATCCAATACATTGAATAGTTTGGCACCAGTATCTTCTGGCTTTAATACTGTGCTGTACAATTTTGAAGTTTTAGTCCTTTCGTTCTGAAAGGGAAGAAGCTGGATAATGAAGAGACATGGAAAGAATAGCCAGGGGCAGCATCAACAAAGTAGTTTTTCATCACAAGGGCTTCTGGCTATGCAGCTGAACCAAACCTCCCTCTCCTTTCCCTGCACCCTGCCCAGATCTGCTCTGCAGGATTGGAGGAACCCCCAGAACAGATTTAGTGGGCACCTGAGGAGGGGTTCCCTTGCGTAGCCAGAAATCCCTGTGCTATCACAGTATTTCTCAATCTTGGGATCCCAGCTGCTGTTGGACTACGACTCCCATCATCCCTGACCACTGGCCCTGCTAGCTTGGGATGATGGGAGTTGTAGTCCATCAACAACCGGGGACCCAAGGTTGAGAGACACTGCTAATAGAACTGCTTCAAGCAATACAGCCCCAGGATACAGCGTGGCCAAAGCAGAAAGTGCTGCCAAGTATGGGCCTGTCTGGGGTGGGTTTAGGTGTCACCCAGTTTTCACAATGATCGCACACCTCAGTGCACGGCATGCAACCCCAGGGAGGTTGCCGGCCATTCAGGAGCAACTTTTAGAGGTGGGAAAGGGTTGCGGCAGAGAATTCCATAAAGACTCTGTGTGCATGTGGGTGACAGCACAGCCTTAAGCAGGCAGCATTCACTGTCTCTGTTCTGCACCCAGCTCAAGTTTGCTACATAAGAAGAGCTGGCTGGCTGGACAATCCAGTCCAGCCTCCTGTTCTCAGTCGCCAACCAGATGCCTGCAGGAAACTCCTCAAAGCAGGATCTGAGGACAAGAGCAGCCTCCCATTCTGTGGTTTCCAACTGTGGAGGAAGAGCTTAACCAGAGAATCATAGAACTGTTGGAAGGGACCACGTAGGTCATCTGATTCCCTGCGATGCAGGGCTTTTTTGCCCAAGGTGGGGCTCATATCCACAACCCTGAGATCAAGAGTTTCATGCTCCACCAACTGAGCTATCCCACATCCCGGCTACCCTCCATGAGAATCTCCTCCATTGCAGATCTATAGAAGTTGGGGTGGTAGTAGTGTCATCCTCCTAAAAAAGAAGCAGCTCTTACTCAGAAGATATCTTTCTTTAGGCTTGTCAGCAGCGACCAATGACTTCAGCAGACAGCATGTGGGCTTATAAGAAGACTTTGTGTGGGAAGAACTATGAATGTCTTCTAAAGCCTGAGGAGAAAACACATCAAGTTCTGTTCAACAAAGCCTGACAGACTCCCTGTGGAGGGTTGACTTAGACCAGAACCCTGTATAAAAACCTTTTCGTGGTGTTCGTTGGCACGGGTGCCTAGATCCATGCTGAGCTACGGTGGGGCAAATACTTAGGGAGCTTCTCTCTCGGGGCTGTTGTGAAGGTTGTAAAACAAGCAAAGTGCTTGCGGTGGTATATAAATTACTTAACGTAACACGCACCCCACGCTGGTTATTATAGTAGCAGTAGTAATATTTCTTTAGTATAAAAAGTTATATCATGCTTTCCCAAAGGAAACACTCAAGGCAGCTAACAATACAACCAAAAGTTTACATTAAAACAATATACCAAAAAATACAAAAGAGAAGATGAAACCAGCTACCAGCTAAAAATTAACACTTTCAGTGGATCATATGATTTAGAATATGAATTGGAGAGTTGGAAGGGACCATGATGGTAATCTAGTCCAACCTTTGCAATGCAGGAATCTTTTGCCCAACGTGGGGCTCAAATCCACAGCCCTGAAATTAAGAGTCATGCTCTGTTGACTGAGCAGCTCTTCCCCTCCTATCTCCTGTACGCCCCAAAAAACTCTCCAGAGAATTGGGGCCCCTCCTGAACAGTTGACACTGTGGGTCCTGTTGGGCTTGGTTCAAGGGGGGAATTTCCTAAAATCAGGTGGGTGAAAATCTCCCCTTGCACTTTAGCCCTCTGTGATACAGACCCCACCGACAGGTCCCATCACTGTCCACATCTTCTTAGCGAAACAATTTTTATATTTGTATAAGCCTATTTTGGCATTAAGTGGTATATAACCTTTTAGAAAATAAATAATAATTGCATTCAGAATAAGTAGTATTAGTAATAATACCAGTAATATCATTATCTTCTTCCTAATGTGATGCACTGACAGAACGTTGCTTGCCTAAGACTACAGAGTTCATGGTACACGAGTCCTAGTCCATAGGCTTCTGTTTGTTTTTCTGAGGCGCAGCTGCAGAGGTGTTCGTGGCAATGCAGGTCGGAGTCTTCCCTTGGGAATCTCCATTCCTTGTAGGGAAGCTCCATAACTCAGTGGTAGACCGTCTGTTTTGCATGCGGAAATTCCTGGATTTGGTTCCCAGCATCTCCTGGGAGGACTGGGAGAGACCCTCTCTTCAGAATCCCAGACATCCTGCCAGCCCATGAGTTAGGTTGGCCAAGGTAGCTTGCCGCAAGGTAACTTCCCACTTTCCTATGTTTGGTGGCTTTCAGTCGTCAAGCAAAGGCAATCTTTTCCCACAAGGACCTATTTTTAAAAAATATAAAAACTGTTGATTGTAATCTCAGGTATGGCTTTCTGTTGTATTTACGTTCTGTTTATACAGTGCGCTAATTGCTTTTAGTTCTTTTTGCAAGCTGCTTTGGTTTTCTTTTTTTAATGAACCTGTGTTGTAAGCATTTTGTTGAATGAAGAAACGTAAAAATGCTGTATCTGGCCAGTGCCGCTTCAGACTGCGGGTGTGTGTATTTGTGTATGTGTGTGTGTGATGTGATCAAATGTTTCTTCGTGCATCCCCCACCATACTTTTTTAAAAACACACACGCAAACAAACACCTTAGATGCTCCATTGCAACTAAAACTTCTCCAGACAAACTTCCACTTGGATATTTTGTGAGAACAAAGCTGTCTCTGTTTCTCATCCATAAAATCACAGCTGTGGGCTAATGACCAATTTCTTCAGGCAATTCAACTCTGTGGTGCCCAGATCCAAAGTCTGAGGAGCCTGCAGCGGCGTGTCTGCGCACACGTGAGTTGTGATTCAGCGCTTATGTGCAAAGTGCAGTTTAGCGGCCGCCGAAACCCGGAAGTAACCTGTTCCAGTACTTCCAGGTTTCGGCGGTCCGTAACCCGAAAAACGCAACCTGAAGAGTCTGTAACCTGAGGAATGACTGTACACAGATGCAGTTTCTAGCTGGCTCTTAACCACCCGCTCCCAGTTGCTAAAACTCACTAACTTAAAATGAATGTGAAATGGCAGTCTTGTCTCCTGAAGTGTCTTGCAAGTTAATGAACACCAGGTTCCCTTTTTCTTTCCTGTTTTGGCAGAATAGCAGCACAGTTGAAGCTTAATCAGAAGAAAGGCCCATAACACTAACTTGTCTCCTGCCAAATTAGAACAATGGAGTGGTATGCAACTGCTCTTTACTCAGGAGGAGACCTGTTGAAATGAACGTATGTGACTAAGCCAGGTCAATTAATTTCAGTGGGTCTACTCTGAATAAAACTTGGTTAAATGTCACCCATAGACCTCCATAGAGAGGGGTGTATGTGCAGAAACCAGCCTACTGCACAAATGTACAGTTTTGCCTCTGGCTCCAGCAGCCTATGGCATGTGGCCCCTGGAAGGTTGCTCAGCGGGGAATGTGGCCCTTGAGCTGACAAAGGTCCCCCCCCCCCGGTTTAGCAGATACCAGTGAGCCTATCTTCGTCCTAGGCATGCTCATTCCCCTCCTCCCCTTTCCTCCATCCAGGTGTCTGGGAGGCGGCATTTGGAAGCTTCTGCTGTGAGTTAGCACCTGCTTCCTGTGCTGTCAGCACTGTGGTTAACACTTTACTATGGATGCTTTCAACAAGCGAGTGTCAAAAACCTTAATACGACGATGACGGGTTTGAAATGAACCATAATTAATGTCTGTTGTTTCCAGGCATCTGCATGTGTCTTCCAGGGGAACCTACCCAATACCTAATTGAGTATAAAGGTCTTTAAGGGCTTGTTTATATGCTAGGCATGTCTTTTAAAGGGGTGGCTTCCATTCAGCAACAAGCATAAGCCACTTTTGCTGCTAGGAAACTTGATTTCTCCATTGTATTTCAAATGGCACCCGTTAAAGCCCCGATGGGAGTTGTTGTTCAAAACATCTGGAGGGCACCAGTTTGTGAAAGGATGGTTCATGCTGTTGAGTTACATTTTTATTTCTCTCTTAATGCTGTAAAGGTCTGGCCAAGTTCAAAGTGAGGAATTATTTGATTGAACAACATGAAATTGTTCTGGGATTGAGTGGAATTGTGCCAGAATAACAAAATACTGTAAGTGTTGAAAAGGCATTGAAACTGGTAGTGGTCATTCTGGCTGTGATCAGATAACAGGTATGAATGTTGCGAGACCTCTTGTCTTCCTGCTATAGATAAAACGCTATTCAAATTCTCTAGAGTTTAGAGATGGGCCACTAATTTTGGATGGTCTTGGTAGCCTGCCGGGATTTGTGAACATCAGTGATCTATGTCTTTCCCTCCCACTGCCCCCTCAACCAAGAGAAAATCCTTTGGCAGGTGCTTTGGAAACATTCTGACTTTCAGGGCCCTTCCAGAGTACAGCGCAGGTTCAAAGACCAGAACTTCTTATCTCGCCTGAATTCCAGTCCTGAGAAAGAGTTAGGATTGACAGCTGATTTTTTTACTCGCTCTTTGGAGGCATTCTGAGTGCATCTTAAATGCTGCATAAAGTCAGAGGCAAGGGAGAGAGGTGACGTGAGAGGGCAGTGACCGTGACGATTTTAAAATAGTCGTCCAGAAGTAGCCTTCTTTCAAAAGCCCATTCATTCATTCATTCATTGCATTCATATTCCATCTTTTCTTTCAAAGAGCTCAAGGTGGCGGTACATCGTTCTCCCCCTCATCGTTTAATCCCCACGACATCCCTGTGAGAGTAGGCTAGACTGAGAGACAGGGACTGGCTCAAGGTCACTCAGTGTGCTTCTTGACTGAGTGGGAATTTGAACCCTGGTCTCCCAGGTTCTAGTCTAACACTAACCACTACACCAGCCCAGTAGAAAGTGAACTAGAGACATTTTGCATGCAAAGTGTGTCCTTAACCACTGAGCTATAGCCTTTCCCGTTCCGGCAGAAAGATCAAGTCACACACGATAGCCTGCAGAAGTACGACCAGTGCTGCTGTAGCCTCAGCTATAAATTTCAGTACTCCTTCATCCTCAAAACGCCAGATGTATTATCCGAGGTGATCAATCTCAACCCTGGCTTGTGATTTCTTCTTCTTCTTTAGTCGTAGCCGAGTAAGATTGTCTTCCATAAACACGGTTTTAACAATGAGTCTGTAAGTGACTGTGGAGGCCAATTTTGGATCTTCAGGTCCTTCCACAGTGGGGACAGTGGTTCCCGGGTGGGAGTTGATCACTGTGTGGATTTGCCAAGCGTGCCTTCCTCTTAGCACGTTTCTCCCTTGCATCCTGAGTTTGAGTGTCTTCAAAGTCCATGACACCTTTGGTAAAGGCGGTTCTCCAACTGAAGCGCTCGCAGGCCAGTGTTTCCCAGTTGTCGGTGTTCATACTACATTTTTTTAGCTTTCCCTTGAGACAGTCTTTAAACCTCTTTTGTTGACCACTGGCATTGCACTTTCCATTTTTAAGTTTGGAATAGAGTTGTTGCTTTGGAAGATGATAATCAGGCGGATATCTGCACAACATGACCAGTCCAACGAAGTTGATGTTGAAGAATCATTGCTTCAACACTGGTGATCTTCGCTTCATCCAGTACACGGATATTAGTTTGCCTCTCTTTCCAAGTGATGTGCAAGATTTTTCGGAGACACCGTCAATGGAATCTTTTGAGAAGTTGGAGATGGCGTTTCTAAGTGGACCATGTTTCACATGCATATAGTAAGGCTGGTAGTACAACAGCTTTGTAAACAAACATTTTGGTTTCCCTGCGAATGTCCCGGTCCTCAAACACTCGGCACTTCAATCTGGAGAAAGCCGCACTCGTAGAGCTCAGCAATGCTGGATTTTGGCATCAGTGTTGACCCTTGTGGAAAGATAACTGCCTAGGTAGGACAAGTGACCTTGACCCAGGCACATCAAAACCTTGGCGGGGCAAGATAAAGGTCAGGGAACAGTCATGCCAACATTCTTATTATAGTACATCATCCCTGGAATTGTTGGAAACCAGGGGTCTCCCAACATGAAGTCGCTTCTAATGGCTTGTGAAAAGGCTGTCAAGTGGGCTGCAGTGTAATCTATTGCTGAATTTTATTAGGCAGCAGGGACAGCTGAACCTGTTCCGATGCTCCCAAGTGCCATGGACTCTCCTGTGCATCTGATATACCTGTTGTTTGCAGGAACGCCAACCCCATCTGTCAAGTTTCCTTGTTAATTTCTCCAGAGCCCTGCATTATTATGCATACCAACCACTTGCCTTTAGCAGGTGCAAAGGTGCAAAATTACAGCAAGGCGAATCGTGTGCATGCAATTCCCCAACATCTCTGGTACATCTGTGCTGGCATGAACCACAGTTGGGTCTCCATTTGTAGTTGATCTAGATTCCTTTCCCCCCTCTTTCCCTGCTCTTCCACCTGCGTCCATCTTCAGAGGCTTGCACTGTTTTCAGGTGGTACTGAGGACCACATTGGCTGCTGAGCAGGAGCTAAAAGCATTGTAGCCAGCTACTCAAGAGTTGACATATTAAAAAGAATAGTTGTGCCTGTGAACATCAGTGGGTCTACTCTGAGTAGGACTAGCACTGGTTACAACCCAATGTCTGTACCTCTTTATAAATAAGCTACATTTGCGTTGCTGTACTTTGAGTCTTACACATCCCTGATAAATTTTGAGGACTTGTAACTTGAAAATTTATTCTGTTCAAAAGTCTTTGCGCACCGTGAGAGGAAAGTATTCTCTGAGTGGAGACATGCTGTTTATACTTATAACAGAAAGAACCAACACTTCACATAGGGTTTTAATGTTCCTAGTGGCACACTTTAAGTGGTCTCGATTTTGGATTATCACCAAAGAGAAAATGTATGCACCTCTACACGTTTCAGAGCCTTAAGTCTGTTAAGGGAAAACTGCAACATTCCTTAGTTCTGGATACAGCTTCAGGGCAGCATCATTCTGACTAGATAAGCCAGACATATATAAATATTCAGCTCTCCAATACAGAATTGTTAGGTAGGAAGCAGACCTTCCCTGCCCTTGGGACAGAAAAGTAATACATATGAACATTTGGATAATCTGAAGCAGCATGTAAAAATAAATACAGATCCAGCAGATTTGCTCTGCTCTAGCAGAAAGGATTCACGTGAAATAATAGTCATGGGAAAATATTTATTACCAGTTTAATAACTTGTAAGTGTTTAAGAATAGGACTTGGGGCTGAAATCTGACATAAAAATTAGCAGGCACCTGGGAAACTGTACAGTGGTACCTCGGGTTACAGACGCTTCAGGTTATGTGTTTTCTGGTTGCGCACTGTGCTGAACCCAGAAGTACCAGAACAGGTTGCTTCCGGGTTTTGGTGCTCGCGCATGCGTAAAAACATCAAATCACGACACGTGCGTGTGCAGACGCAGCGCTGCAGGTTGCGAAGGTTCCACTGTAATTCATTACAGAGCATTCTGCAGCTGACTTCAAAGTCACTATACTTTCAACAAAAAGACTTCACAGGAAGCTCTGGCATAAAACTACAGAACCAGCAAATTCTGTTGTACTCAGTTTGGACTAAATCAGGACTCTGGTTTGCTCTTTCCCTGTAGGTGTTAACAGAATCTTAAGGTGATCCTTCCCCACCCCCCAACTATAATTGCTCTTTTGAATGGGCTCCTCTGTTTTGCTCTTGCGTATATTTGTGACTTGCAGAGAAATGCCACAGACCCACTGCCACCCTTTTAATCTGTGACCCTCTGTTTGCAATTTCTCCCTCTTGTGAATGAGTATCTTATCTGCCCCGTCATCTGGGGATGGCACTTGCAATGAAGGAAGTGGTCTTCCCCACTTGGGGGCCTTGTGCCGTGATAAATCTGTTTTGTAAGACGCTACAGGACTACCTGTTGTGTTTACTGCAACACGCTGCTACCTCTCTGGCAAGCCTTAAAATTGCAGCAGCGGATTCTGCTGAGCACTAGAAAAAGATATGTAGTCCACACTTCGCCTTGGTAACCTCAGCATCTAATTTCAAAGCCTCCCTTCATGCAGTTCTTACAGTTTTGTTATTTAGTAATAACAAGAGGGGAGCACTCTGCCCAAAAGAACTGCAGAACGAGAGGCTTATAAGAGATCTATGACTCTGAAGTGTGAGCAAGAGAGAGGTGTGTGAATTATATGAAACCCTGGCTTTGGTGCACATTAAGGAGTACTATATATCTTAGTGCTAAATCATGTTTCTATTTTATATCTTATCCATGAGTGTTTGGGGTTGTTTTTACTCTTTTTAAAAACTAGTCTTTAATGTGTGCGTTGGTTGGTGTTATGCTGAATGCTGAAAGTAACTATTGGAGGAAATTTGTGTTGTTCATTTATTATATGAAATACTCTTGGTGGTTAATTGTTTTTAAAAATAAAAAGCTTCCTATTCATCATAGTTGCATAAAACAATATGGAAATGTCTACCAGTTCCTTAACCCTGCCTCTACATTTCTTTCTAATGCCAAATCATGGAAGCAGAATAAATTTAGAAGTGCCAAGCAGTTCTCTGCAAACAGACCAGGTTTGCCTAATCTTCATTGTAAAAATTGATAATATTTGCATGGGTGCGTTTTCGTTGAACATACAGTACTTCATGTATTGCTTGTTTGTTAATTTCTTCCAGTAGTCACGTTCAGCATTAACACGTTTCAGAAAAGCATTGTTTGGTACTAAGACATATAACAGTCATTCACACACCAAAACCCGTATTCCTTGAAGGTGGCATCTGTATGCAAACAAACAAACAATCAATCAATCAATCAATCAATCAATCCAGGTTATTTGCCTCAAATTTTGAGATTTCATTTGCTTCTAAAAGACCCTCATTCCACTCTAAGGCAAATTCTCCCATTCCTTCCTTGTATTTTGGAGTCCTGCTTATTTCCCTTTGTGCCACAGTTTGAATTCTCCATAGGAGCATGGTACCTATAGTTTCTTCAGCCAAAGCCTGATGGTTGCTCAACAACTGCTGGATACGTCATGCAATAAGATGCTTCAGCTCATGAATCTGAAATGTCATTTTCCTTTTTTAGCACCATCATGATGTTTGTGCCACATTTAGTTGTGATTCACAATCGCCTCCTAGATCTTCTTCTTCGTTCCCAGCAGTGCTTCTGTCTAGCCAGTGTCCCTTGATTTGAGGTCATACGTTTTATTCCCTTCTTTATCCTGGGCTTATTTTTTTCAGCAAGAAACTGCTTTGCAAATAGTGACCCATCAGCTGCTTTCTAGTGATATGGAAGGAAGGCAGAACCTTCATTTCTGACATTCCTTTCTCCTTCCTCCCTTTCATTTCCAAACTTCCAGGAAGCGTAGGGCATAAGGGGTGGTGATGAGCTACTTGGAAACTGGCAGATACATTTGTCAGGACCAGATCTGCCCCTGGCTCCACAAGCTTCTGATATCTAACCTAATTTCCCCCAAAGCCACAGTTGTGTCTACGAAGAAGAAAAGCGTAACACTGGTTATGCTAGCGAGGCTTTTAGCAAGATGTCACTGAAGAGTTTCTACTTAATTCCAGAAGCATTTAACGGAGAGTTAACCTGCCTGCTTATATGTGAGCATAAATTAACAAGTCAGCTGTGCACTGAACTGACGGCAGATCTCAGCCCTCTGTGCTTTGACGGCTATCAAAGCTTGCATTAATTTGTTCTTCCTAGTACAATAATGCTGGAGTGTAGGAAGGTAAGGGATCGTCCCCTTTATGGAGAAAGAAGCAATAAAAATATCCTGAGCGCTCTACTTTGCTGCAGAAGCAGAAAGAGAGAGAATTCTAATGCCATGGAATTATTGCAGGAGTAGAAGAAAAAATCATCCTTCAAGAGGGTGCATTGAGTTTTGGAGAAAATAAAACCCACTACTTGCAGGTCTCATTTGTCATACGACTGTGGGAAAGTCTCCTTGCTTTATGACCCTTTTTAAAAGTGGGATTTTTTCCCCATATAGCCTCAACAATGAAAAAAAAAATGGGAAGAAAAGAGAATTAAGCGGGTAATGTTCTCTAGAATTCATTCTTTCTGATCCCTGCTTTGGATTTAACGGAGGAGGAAGGGTCATATACTTTGACTCAAGGCGTTTCTCTGGAGGTGGCATTTTGGCACCTGAACTGAAAAACCAGAAGCGTTCTCCCAATCTCTCCTCCTGCACATGTACCCATCTCCCCCTTGCTGACTGTGCTGCTGTTGAGAAGCCTTCTGCAAAATTAAAAAAAGCAAAACAAATTTCCTTCCAGTAGCACCTTAAAGACCAACTAAGTTAGTTCTTGGTATGAGCTTTCATGTGCATGTACACTTCTTCAGATACACTGTATCTGAAGAAGTGTGCATGCACACGAAAGCTCATACCAAGAACTAACTTAGTTGGTCTTTAAGGTGCTACTGGAAGGAAATTTGTTTTGTTTTGACTATGGCAGACCAGCACGGCTACCTATCTGTAATTAAAAAAAGCAGAGAAAGTTGATTGTCTTAGTGGTACTTGTTTGTGGTGGATGGAAATACTAATTAAAAGACAAAGCTGGTAAGCTTATTTAGCTTACAATATTTGGAACCTCAGACTGCATTTCTGCTAGTGAGACTGCGTCCCCTCCTGTCCCCACTATCGGGTTTTGCTTTGTGATGAGGATGGGAAGCAATTTTGACTTTTGAACGGACTAGGTGGGGCCAAGAGTGCAATATCTTGTAGATCCCCAACGTGCTTCTGTAGAGAAGCACGTTGGGGCATACATGTCAATGTTTGGCCCCCAAAGAATGAAGCTTAGTCGGGGAAGGGGGTAGATGCTGTTATGGCTTATCCTTGTTTTTCCTTGGCGAAGGAGAGAGTGCTGTATAGGCTGCATGCAAAGGTCCTATGGGCCAGTTTGAACCACCAGTGGTCCACCCCATTTCATTTGGGTGTTCCATGGCTTGTCTATAAAAATGGAATGCAAAGTCATGGCTGCAGGACACTTGATTTCAATCTCTGTTTTAAAGATCGTCTTTTAAGCATTACTCTGTGTGTGTGTGTGTGTTTGTGGGTATGCTTTGAACATCCTAGGCCTAGCCTACCTCACAGGGTTGTTGAGAGGATAAAATGCAGGCGGGAGACCCACGTACACCACCTTGAGCTCTTGGAAGAAAGGTGGGATAGAAATGTCATGATGTTGATGATGAAGTTTTTAATGTTTGAAGTTTTATTCTGTTTTTAGTCCTCTGTTGGGAGCCGCCCAAAGTGGCTGGGGAAACCCAGCCAGATTGGTGGGGTATAAATAAAATAACAACAACAATAATAATTTAATTTAATTAATAATGTAGTGTCCTGGTTCAATGGAAGGTGTTGCTGAACTTTTTAAAGATAACAGTTTCCCGTTTAATTCTCATTGAAACCTTTGACCAGACATTTATCATGAACATTATTGATGGCAGCAAAGCAAACTGCCAAGTGACTGGCTCCAAGCTGTCAAGATTTTCACTTGTTTGGCTCTTCTCACTGTGATTTTCAGCCACCGTCTGGGAGTGGGCTGTCGGTGCAAGCTGAATCTTCTGTGCTTCCATTAATAAATAAAAGAAGAAGTGTGGGGACAGAGAGCGATTGTAGTTGCCTCCGGAGGCTACGAAAGCCCTGTGTGCACAAACTGACTTTTTGGTCTCTTTTTGTTTCATCTTGTCCCACCCTCAGGCTAAACTTGGTGGAGGCCTTTCTGGAAGACGCAGAGCTGAGGCAGTCTCTTCAAGAAGACGTGCTCCGTCGCTTTCCGGACTTCAACCGGATAGCGAAAAAATTCCCCAAGAAAGCCACACTCCAGGACTGTTACAAAATATACCAGGCTGTTAATCAGATACCGAATGTGATAGAAGCACTGGACAAAGTTGATGGTGATACATTTTCACTGTTGTGCTATATCTATATCTTAAGCTGGCGAGAGGCAGCGAGGACGTGAATACAGTTGCTTGCTTCGTAATATGGATTCCATTGGGACAAGGGTGGAGTGGCTTTAGCCCTCCAGATATTGCCGACCTGCAACTCCCACTGTCCCTGGCTGTGCTTGCTGGGATAATCACAGTTGTAGTTCCACCAATACTTAGAGGGCCAGAGCCTCTCCTTGCTTTCAGAGCATGGGCTTCAAGGTTTGTGTGTGGGCTGCCCATCTAGGCTAGGAGCGCTGGAGGAGGAAATTGCCCCCAATATCACTCTGCTTGTTGAGTGGGCCTGGGATCTGGTTCCTTCCGCCCAGGGCTGCAGCCCACAACTCTCAGGCGCTGTCATAAAAGAGGAGGCATAAAGCCATCAAGCACAAAGCAAGAAAAACAGTAGAGGCAATAAAAGCTCCATATAAAACCAGCTGTAAAAGCTATAAAAACAGCGCAAGGGCTGGAAAAAGCACTGGCAATTAAAAGCAGCTAGTTTACGTGCTGAGAAGCCTTGGCAAATGAAAACGTCTTTACGTTTTTTTAAAAAAAGACAACACATTCTTTCCTTCCTTTTTCACATAGAAAGTGTTGCTTTTGCAGGACTAATTTGTGAAGTGCATGGCTAATTTTCCCTCCAGTTTTAAATTATTTTAGAGCAGCGTTTACCAAGCCAGTGCCCTCCAGAGCTGGTTGGGGGTTGTTGGGAATTGTAGTCCAAAATCCTCTGGAGGGCAGAACAACCAGGCTGTTTCCACCTCTCTCCCCACCCCACAACTCCTGGTTTCAATATTAATAAGTGTATCTTCTCAGTCAGGGCAATTTAAAGTACATGGTTGGATTTTTTAAAAAAAGCAAAATGGTGAACTTAAGAGAACTGCCTTGCTCATTAAGAAGAAAAAGGATGGACAATGCTGACCTCTTCAGATGTACTTTTCTGATTTGAATGTGCCAGTAGCTAAGAAAATGAAATGGGAATGTCTGAAATATATATTAAAAAACACTCTTTAATTTGGCAGCCTGAGGAATACATTGTGTCTGTTGTCTTTTAAAAAATTAAAATTGTCTCTGCAGTGTTTACCACCTTTCCCTGAAAATTGGCTTCTGTATTGCTCTTTAGAGAGCAATTCTTGCTTTAAACCTATTAGCCGTTTTGAACTGTTTTTAATTATCTTATATGTAGATTGCCTTGAGATGGCAGTTTACAAGGCAAGGAATAAATTGATGGTGATTATGATACATTGTGTTTTTCCTTTTTTTTCAGAAAACAGCAAAACGTTAGTACAAGCAGTGTTCACAGGACCTCTGAGGGAACTGCTGTCTGACTTCTCCAATTTCCAAAATATGATTGATGAAACTTTGGACATGAACACGGTAATCTGAAGGAAGCAGAATAAAGTGGCTTGGTTCTGTCAAAGATGTGCTGGGTGGATGATGACCCGGTGGTATTAGCAGCATGAACAACTTTTCTATATTTAAACTTTTCAGCCTGCCTTTCTAAAAACTTACTCAAGGCTGTTCTGCCAAAATGACTAAAAACAGCCATAGGGCAATAAAAGAAACCAAGTGCCAGCACAATTTAAAAATCACCAAGGACTGGTATTAATGGAGGAATCAGATTATAACATAAATCTGTCCCATCAGTACTGTATGGCTCGTGTTGAAGCTAACTGTATGATGTGCTTCAGAAACGTAGGGAGTAACGGACACAGAGTTTCTTAGGGAGGGAGTTCCAGAGACTTTATGCCACCACAGAGAAGGCCCTGCTACAGACAGCCATAGGGCTCTTCCCTTATATATTAGATGTGGTGGGTCCTCTTCTGAAGATCTGAGTGGCCAGGGTGGAGGCGACTTCTAGTGGGCAGAGACATTCCTTCAGCGAATGTTCTGTGATCATTTCGCCTTATTGACATGGCAGATACCTATTTACATCTCTTGAACACAGGTTTGAAGGCCGGCAAGCCTATGCAGCTGCTTAAACTTTCTAGATTAGCCCGTCATTTAAACGATTATTTTATACTGGTTTTATGGTGTGTTGGGTTTTATTATACGCGTATATATTGTTGTACATTGACTTGATATATTATGAGTTGTCGGTATATAAATAGCTTAATAAATAAATAAAATCATAGGGCTGGGACGAAAGACCAACCAGTCAGAAGGCTGTCAACACAAAACTTGCCTCTCCAAGGTGGGAGCATCAACATCCAGGAATCTCATCCCACAACCAACACAGCTGAGCGCTTCTAACATAGAATGACATGCACAGCACCATGATGCTGGCATATCCAAGTAGCTACACATGAGTCTTAACTAATTCTTGAAATGCAGTTACATGCTACAGGAACAGTGTGTGTGTGTGTGTGTGTGTGTGTGTGTGTGTGTATAAGTAAAACAGTAGTGCTAGTGGGGAATCCTTTTGAATAGGAGTTGTCCCTACCACAAAGAGTTGCTTTGATTTTTCATGTGTGTTAATTAAAGCTTGTTGGGCTGCCTGGGTCAACATATGACTGGAGGGTTGTAGTCTGTGTTAGAGCACGTTCCCACTTCAAAAGGCACCCCTTGGTGCCTCTGGGTAGGGCTAGGAAAGTCTCCCTTCCTGAAATCCCAGAGGGCTGCTGCCAGTCGGTGTCTGCATTACTGAGATAATGGACCATTGGTCTGACTTGGTTATAAAGCTTCGGATATTCCTAGATATTCAACCGACTTGAAATCTGGATAAGGAGAAAATAGGAAGTTAACTTAAGTGCTGTACGTATAGAGTCTGGCTCTACCCCCATCAGAAGTTCACACAAAGAAAAATGGATTCTGCAACCTGTAGCACACAGAAATAAAAAAAATGTGCATTTGCTTGTTTTGCCAGTCTGACGTTCCTGCTGGTACATCCATGCAGCCTGATATTGCCGCTTCTCTTCGCAGCAAGTAAGACAGTTCTGCCGCCGCTAGGGACCTGTTGCTGTGAGCTACTCCTCCCGAGTGTCTCTCTGCTGTCGAGGATTCCCCTAGGTTTTACCTACCTTCTTTCAAAAACAAAAGAACGAGAAATTCTCCACATATTAAAGTAGATAAGCTTAAATGAATCCAAGTAAGACACGTGACTCCAAGTTTTGTTTGCATTTCCAAAATCCATGGAAGTTAATTAAGGCCGATGTTGGAGGGGCAGCTGCGGTTGCTGGAACAGCAAACTGTCCGCAGTGGGCGAGAAAGCGGGATCTCGCAGGTTCTGATTTTACGGCCTTGTGTTTCACATTAAGACCTGTAAGAATCTATCATTCTCTTTAATAGGGTACGGTAAAGCTGCAGGTTGGCATAGCAACCAAATTATATTGCTCGGCCTGCGCTGAGTAAACTTCCAGCTTCACGGACTTCGGTTTATAGAGCCGCAGATACATTGCGTGAGGTAGCGTGTATATATTATGGCAGTTTATATAGTGGCACTTGTGTACATTGCACTTCACAGAACAGTGTCACAAGCCTCCTGTGACAAGGAGCTTATAGTCTCTTCCAAGCCTTTGTGGGTGTCCAGGGGGAGATATTTTCAAGGTTGAGATTTTATTTATTATTTGAGAAATTTTTACAAACTGCTCAGCCAATAAGCTCTCCAAGTGGTGTGCAAAATAAAATTACAGCTGGGGCAAAGAAAGCAGCATTATACCAAGCCAGGCTGTTGGTCTATTTAGCTCTCATTGACTGTCAGAGACCTTCTGCATGCATAGTAGCTGGTCTACCACTGTGTCGCAGCCCCTGAACAGAACTAAAACCCACAAACCAGTTAAAAGCAAATGGCTTGCCCAAACAGGAAAGCTTTCAGCTAGTGTCTAAAACAATAAAGTGTGAGTGCTTGCCCCATGTCAGTAGGCAGGGACCCCCAGAGCACAGGAGCTACCCCAGTGAAGGAACATTTGCTTGCAAATGCAGATTGGGCATTATGGGGGACTTGGAAAAATAGGAATTGGGAGTCCAGCAACATCTGGAGGGCCACAGGTTGCCTACCCTGGTTTACTAGATAAAATCCTGGAATTGGTTTCACCATCTATGTGTTTTGGGTGTTACACCTGGAGGTCAGAGGAGAAGTGTCTCTTGGTTGATGTCAGTGGTGGAAAGGTGGGATCCCATCCCATACTATTCTGCATGTGGACCAGGTCATAGACAGCTGAATTTGGTTGGGCCAGAGTGGCCCCATCCTTGATCGGCTCCATACGTGCTTTGGAGTAATTCTGACCGGCTTACAATACCAGTATAGTGGATGCTTGGGCTGCGAACGTGATCTGTGCAGGATGCACGTTCACAACCTGCGCATGCGCGGGTTGTGATTCAGCGCTTCTGCACATGCGCGACTGCCGAAACCCAGAAGTAACCTGTTCCGGTACTTCCGAGTTTCGGCGGTCCGCAACCCGAAAAACCGCAACCTGAAGCGGCTGTAACCCAAGGTATGACTGTATTATCTCTTGACTGGGCTCCAGTTTGTTTTATGTATTTTATTTACATGCCTATTTTAACTGCTTGATGTTTAAAACTCTTAGGTAGTGTACACTGTGGTCATGGTAAAAACAATATCCCTTTATTGTTTTGTGTGTGTGCATAATAAAACAGATTCAGGGAAATCGTATAAAGCAGGGTTCAGTCTTATGACTCGTGGAAAGTGTATATTTTTACAAGACGTCTGAAACAACTGATGGCAGAAGGAAGGGTATTCTGTAGGGTACCGTGCCACAAGTAGAATTTACCCATCTGATCCAAGTGATCTTACTGGACCATAGAGGGGCAGGTGGTCTTTCAGGTTTGGCCCTCATCCATTTCATTAACTGAACCCAAGCACTGATTCATCACTTCCACCCCTTGCCAGAATCTAATGGAAAGGAGAAATATTGCCAGGTGCTGCCTGAATACTGATGGTCCCCTTGTTCCTGATCTCGAGCTGAGGGATTGCTAGGCTTTGGGTTAAGTTTGTAAAGGCCAAGTAAATGCATTGGTTCAGACCTGCAAAAAAAGGGGGAGGTCAGCTGGGGATGCGTAGCACTGGGGTGGTAGAAAGATGCTGTTTACAGTTGAGCTAACACGCAAGGTAGCATCCTCTGGAATGTCAGCAGCATGAGCTGGGAGATACTCCCTGGCTGAAACCCTGGAGAGCTACTGCCAGACAGTACTAAGCTAGATGGACCCCGAGGGTCTGGCTTGGTTCAAAGCTAGCTTCCTGCGTTCCTAACATTTTAGCTGGCAGCAGTAGAGACTGAGCCAGGAGTGCCTGTATGCAGAGAAAGTTCTTTGCCATTGAGCTACAATGCGGAAGAGGAATGGAGAGAATGAATTGGTGTGCCCCTGAATGTAGTCCAGGTAGCTGCCAGGAGATACAGGGAAAGATAATTTCACTTCCCCTGTTTTCTCTTTGGGGAGGTCTGCGCTGCACTTTTCTGGGAATATTTTGACTTCTGCAGTGGCGGCATTCAGCTGTTCCTGGTCCGCAAGCAAGCAAAGGACTTCTTTGTAGTTGCTGATAGTACAGTGTGATCACAAAGCTCTGTCCCTCCTCCCATTCCCTGCAGGCTCTAGATAGCTTTTCTTTGCTGCAATGCAGGTTACAATGTGATGTGCAGAAAGCACACAAGTCCTTTCCAGCATTTTGTAATGAATTTTTCATCATCCTTACAAGTTTGAGAGTGAAGGGGATAGAAGGCTTTCACCTCTTTTGTTATTTCCCCCAAAGCTTCTGGTAAAAGTGAAGTTCCCTCGTCCCATTTTGAGTAGTGTGACCTACGAGAAACCCGTTTTTCCCTGATGAAATGACTGTTTTGAAAATAGCTTTTTAACAGATAACGTGTGAGCAGTGTAAGGACGTGGCAGCTTAAAGTTAAAAGGTTTTTTCTCTCCTAAAATGCTAGGGATAGATTTAATAGAAGATGGTTTTTGAATTTTGCTTTCAGAAACCCATTATATGGATTTCTCAAATGGGCAGAAAAGTGCAGAGTTGATAATTTGAAGTTAACATGTGAAGGCAAATAAATGGGAGGGACTAGTCTCTGGATATTGAAAACCATCTTGTTTGTTAACTGATGAATCAAAGTGCGAAAAAGCTTTAATAACATATTATGAAGGGGAAACCAAAAACAAAGCAATTTGCATTTCTGAGGATGCTCTGGTACAAGGTGAAAAGAAAGAAAAGTACTTTTGAGAGAGGCAGTGACTCACCTTGAGGACTAGAATCTGTTTTTGAAAAAAGCATAGATCCTCAGGAATGTTATCTTATACCTAACATGAGATGAGTTTTCAAAAATCAATTCCTGGTACGTTAGGAAGTGTTTTTTGATATAGCTGAACCTTCAGTGCACAAAAGTCCTTCCCCCATCCCTTAACATCCAGAAGTTTAAAACAGCAACAATAGGGCTTCTGTCGTCAAAGTTAAAATATTAGCATAGCAATCATGAAATCTAGTAGCACAACATATTGGTGGATCCTTTTGCTTGCCTTTTGGGTTTTCATCTCACTGTGTGTGGCTGCTAGAAGTTTGTAGACCTCGAACCTAGAGTTTCATAGCCCTGTTTCAGATATTTCTGCATACTGCTATATATCTAATACTTAGTCAGACCTTGTGGTTCTTATTTATTGTCCTTTTTGCCATTGATGACTTGCTGCTATTTGAGATTTTTTCAGCATTTTGGAGAAGAAACCCACTTCTCCAAGGAAGTTCATCAGCCAGCTGGCTGCCTGACTGTATCTAGCTACCTTTTGACCCTTGCTCTAGGTCTAGGTACGGTCAGGCAGCCGGCTGATGAACTTTTTAATTGATTGATTTGACTTCTGTACTTATCTGGAAGGCTGGGCTGATGTTTCGGGAATGCAGTAGACCACCTCATCCTCTGTTTTGCTAATGTGTCCCTGCTGGGTAAATGTTAGAGCAGCTCTCTGACAAAACGATCACAGTAGCAGCTGCATCTTTTCACAAAAACCCTTCCAAGCAGAAGTGAGCCCCCCAGGAGGACACCCGTTTTGTTTTGAATATGCTCCAGCAATCTGCTATTAGAAGTTGCAGCGCAGTTGTTTCCACATGGAAAGTTTACCAAGAAGAGGTCTGCTTTGTCAGATCAGTGGTCCATCTAGTTTTCCACAGTGGCCCATGGGAAAGTCCTCAAGCAGGGTAATTAAGGCAATAGCTGTCCCATTCTGCTGCCACTTAGCTTTCTCTATCGTTGGAGGTCCATTCATATAGCTATTATGTGCCACTTTTGGACCCAAAGGCCCACAAAGCAGTGAACTGATTAATACAAAAGAAGAATAAAGGCACAATAAATACAAGAGTAAATCAGTAAAAATTACCTGTCGTGCTTAATATAAATGTGTGAGCTGTGCTCATGGTCTCACCAGACATGCAGTGCCCCAGAATTCTACCTATCACTTAGAACAGGGGTCAGCAAACTTTTACAGCAGGGGGCTGGTCCACTGTCCCTCAGACCTTGTGGGGGGCTGGACTATATTTTGAAAAGAAAAGAAGAAGAATGAATTCCTATGCCCCACAAATAACCCAGAGATGCATTTTAAATAAAAGGACACATTCTACTCATGTAAAAAGATGCTGATTCCCAGACCATCTGTGGGCTGGATTTAGAAGGCGATTGGGCCAGATCTGGCTCCCGGGCCTTAGTTTGCCTACCCATGACTTAGAAGCAAGGCTGGCTCACCTTCCCCTCCCCTTACTCCCAACCCAGCTGTCCCAGTCTCCCAAACGCAAAAGGGAGTGTCTTAACGCTCATCACCTGCAAAGAAGCAGCCCAGAGACGTCGCCATCAAGTCATCTAGTCTAGTGGCCCTCAAAACACCTCCATACACAGATTCCATACATAAATGGTGCTTTGTATGAACTGGTGGGATCTCTTGAGTCTGTTCTTCCTACCACATCTGCATTATTTAGCATTAACACCGTTCTTGACACACTATGCACAAATTGTTCCTTTGGACATGGCCCTACTTGAGCAAGGCTGCGGTGATTCAAACCAGTGTGAGAGCCAGTGTGGTGTAGTGGTTAAGAGCGGTGGACTCGTAATCTGGTGAACCGGGTTTGCGTCTCCACTCCTCCACATGCAGCTGCTGGGTGACCTTGGGCCAGTCACACTTCTCTGAAATCTCTCAGCCCCACTCACCTCACAGAGTGTTTGTTGTGGGGGAGGAAGGGAAAGGAGATTGTTAGCCGCTTTGAGACTCCTGGAGGGGAGTGAAAGGCGGGATATCAGATCCAAACTCTTCTTCTTCTTCTTCTGATTACGAGAAAACATGTGAGAAGTAGTTTGACATCGCAATATATTATTGCCGAAGATCTGTTCACTGGATTTCTGCAGTGTTCATAGAAGTGTTATTCTGGCGTTCTGTTTTGGGGATCTCGAAGGCAGGCTGACTAAACTCTCATCCTTTCTTTAAAATTCATACTGTGCTTTGTAGCCCCAAAAGATCATTGCTCCTGAGGAAGTCATGGAGAAGGTTTAGATTTAAGTGTGACTGGAGTGTGAAGTTCATCTGCATTCCAGATGATCTGCCATTTTGGGCGGGTGGAAAAGACAGCGTTATGCCTCTGAATACCAGTTTCTGGGAATCTCAGGTGGGCAGAGTGCTGTTGTGCTCATGTCCAGCTTGCAGGCTTCACCTGGTCCTTCAGGCTCGTCTTACATTTTTATGTTCTTTTTCAATCTGAGCTTACCTGTCCCACAGGATCTCAGTGTAGAGTATTCCGGCGCCCTTCAGGTGTTTTGTATGGAAGCTCCCAGCAGCTTCAGCTGACATTTGCTGGCCAGGAGTTTCAGTCTAAAACACCTGGAGGCAACAGATTGGCAAAGGTTTGAGTCTTTCCTGAGCTAGGCAGTTTCAGGCTGCAGGTGAGGAATTGTCACACTGGTGGAGAGAGGTTCTAGCCTAGCCTGCTGATGTGCTACTCTTTTTTTTTTTTTAAGTTTTGTATTTTCAAAACTCAGTAATAAAAGATGAGCAATAAAAACAGCTAACATGTTTCTCAAGAAAGATCAGACAGTGACTGCACCGTCTGATCTTTCTGGAGAAATGCTTGTTAGCTGCTTTTGAATTTCATTGCAGACATATAGAATATATAAGAAGGTACATGAAAACCAACCAAAATCTCTCCACAGTTTGCCATGTGTCTTGGGTGGTATTCCTGTATGGTCCTCACATTGCATATATGAAGTAAATGGTTGCTAAGTTACATGAAAAGACAATGCGTTCGTTTTACCCCTGGCCACTCAGATTTGGCATGTCAGTTGCCTGAGCAACTGCCCAAACTCAAGTACACCAAATCAAGGAACAAATCGGTTACGGAATGCCGACATCTAGTTATCTCTAAATGAGGAGCTCCTGTTGAAAAGTTTAACATCTCTCTATGACATAAATGTTTATTAGAATCATCCCAAATCCATATCATTTTTGATATGCATAGAGTTCACATGACTGACCTTTTTTTAATAAAAAAAGGTAAAAGTCCTCACCATGTGATACATTCATTTATTTTTATTTTATGTAAGGTGTTGATCAGCCCTTAGGCTGCAAACCCCAGAATGTTCTGTGAACTTAACATATCTTTTGATAAATACTTGTTTTGACACTTAGACTGATCTAATCGAGAGTTTTAATCTCCCACATTTGTTACTTAGTTTATGTGGTCTCAGAAGTTGCTTTAGATGAACTGGTGGGTTTTAAATGCTTCGTAATATGACCGAAGGGTCTTGGCGGCTGCTTTTAACTCTTCTGTGGACAATTTCTCTCTCCATATCCCAGGTGGAGAGCCACGAATACCTCTTGAAACCCTCCATTGAGCCGAGCCTCATTGAGCTGAGAGAGAATATGGATAAGCTGGAGGAAAAAATGCAGGGTGTGCTGAAGGCGGCAGCAAGGGAACTAAGTATGTTGGCATGACCTTCACTCTATCCACACAGTCCGTGTTCTGATGCTGAAAAATGCTTCACATTCTCATTGTTTAAAATACAGTTGTGCACTTGCTTTTTTTAATATAAAAAAAACCACTACACACCTGTTGTTAGAAACTTCCCCCACAGTACATGGTCAAAGGAGGAGAACTGGGTATCTTCTAAGGTCCACATGAAGCACAGCAAACTTGACCAGCGCCTTGTCTCTGTTCAGTGAACACCTTTTCTCCTGCACCCAGAATCCCCCGCAGTGCGCAGGTTTTCTTTGGCAGACACACAGTGATCCGTTGGCAAACGAGGCGATGTGGAATGAGTGCTTTAAAGCTGCCAGCAAATGCTATCATTGCAACTATGCTCTGTGTGAAGAAGGGCTCTTTCTTTGTATGTCCTGAATCTCTCACCACTCAGCTTTTGTTGGATAACGTTGGAGTCTAGTACTGTATTGCAAGGGATCACGAGGGTCGTCTGGTCCAACCCCTTGCACTGCATGAATCTTTTGCTCAGCATGGGACTCAAAACACATGACCCTGAGATTAAGAGTCTCATGAGAAGGAGAGAAACTTCTACCTATATACCTTTTCCACACCATGCACAACAGTGGAAATCTCAGTCATTCTCCCCACTTGCCCTTTTTCTAAACTAAATAGTCCCAACCCATGTAAGTTTTTCCTAGTAGGGGAAGTATTTCAGAGCCTTGATAATTTCTGGTTGCTCTTTTCTGCATCTTTTTGAGCTCTGCAATATCCTTTTGGAGGTGCAGCCGCCAGAACTGTTGAAGTACAGGCATGTGTTTATCCTTTGTGATGATCTTGTCAATGCACTGTCAGTAAATAAAGCATTCCTATAAGAGCTTTTTGCTCTCCTTGCCAATTTGGGTAATCTTAGGTTTCCGTGGCATTACAGTAGAGGGATTTCTAAAGTAGTGAGTGGCACCGCAGTTTGAAACTCCTCTAACTCTTAGCGAGCTAGGTGTTAGGACTTGTTCCAAGCCCTGTGACTATGAGTTAATTTCCCGGCAGGTGGCCTGGTACAATATCAAGCAACAAAACCCAGCCAAGAGAGAAATTTGACTCACCGAGTGGGGATAATGAAAATGTGATTTGTGTGTTTATAATGCCACCATCAGTCATGGATTTCATTCTCCCCCAATTCCTTTCCATGAAACAGGTCTGGAAGCCGGCAAAAGCATCAAATTAGAATGCAACTCCCAGTTTGGCCATTTTTTCCGAATCACCTACAAGGAAGAGAAGGTTCTTCGAAACAACTTGAAGTATAAGGTCTTGGAAACCCAGAAGAACGGGGTGAAGTTCTCTAACATGTGCGTGAAACACATATCCCTGCCTTTGCCTCGGAACGCCAATGGAAGTGTCCTCTAAACTTGCTGTGGGGTGGGTGCAAGTCTGCCAGGTTGCGGAAGTTTGCTAACATTTTCCTTTTTGTTCCTGAACAGTCAACTGAAAAGCATCAATGAAGAATACATAAGTATCAGAGGAGAGTATGAAAAAAGCCAGGCCATTGTTGTTAAGGAAATCATCGGTGTTGCCTCAGGTAAGGAACACTGTGTGCTTATACATGGAATCACCAGCTATGTTCTGAGGATATGTTTTAACCAGGAGTAAAACACCCACACACCATTTGTGGAGTGGGTACAAAAGTAATTGGTCTGCTCTCAGCCTGCGGCCTCTCTGAAATAGAAATGTGACCCATCTTGTCGTGAGGACAAACTACGTTAACTGCGGAAAACAATTTGCCAACATGGCCTGCAGCCGTACGTCTGCTTAGAGGTTCCATTCAGAACTTGGTTGGGTTTTTCTCTGGCTATTATGTAGCACTCGGCTACGGATGTCAGCACAACTGCTGCTAATGAAACAGAAGGCACTTCAGAACCGTAGCCTGCCTTCCACCTTTGTTTCCTGTCCCTGTTCTGGTTTTCCATGAACATTCCCTGACATCACGGCCGTTCAGCCAGTGGCAGCTTGGGTGGTCTCGCTTCTAGAAACAAAAGCGAGCACGCTAGCAACTCTGAGCATCAGTTGTCTGAGGTCACAGCATCTTAACCAATGTCCAGAGAGGACTTTAAAACTGGCAGGAATTGGCAGATTCCTGTTTTCATATCCAAATACTATTCCTTGCTTTAAAACATGCTGGTGCCATTTTTTGTCACTGATCTATTATTTTGGCACGTGTACATGTCCTGTGATTTTTAATGTGACATTTTGCATCTCTGCACCCCTAAGTGTCCTAAAGGGGCGCCATTGCAGAGATCTCTGTGCTCATGAATCGGATGTAGATTCAAGCAACGGGAACCCTCCAATCCTGTTCCGACAGGGCACTGATGTGCAGGCAGCATAAGCATGAGTAAGATGGTGATACAGATGAGAAAGACTTGTGGTTTTCTCTTGCGTAAGCTGTTCCAGATTGCGCAAATGCTCGGGAGCAGCGGGCGCCCAAGCACTTGGGCACGGCAGCTAAAGGAACGTGCTGTTCAAACAGTTAGCCTCGTTTAGTGTGTCAGATTGGGCCTTGTAGCAGTCAACCTTTGTGGGCTGCGTTTGCATTTTGCTGCCAGCTGTTTTGAGTGAAACGGAAGTGTTGATTATAACACCACCTGCTTTAGGTGTTAAAACGTGCTGAGAGGTATTGATACTGCACCGCTTAGGTAAAATGGCTGGAAATAAATACAGTAAATGAATAAGAAAAGAAATATATTGTCAGCTAGGATTGTCATTTTTTAAAGGTTTTACAGTGGTACCTCGGGTTAAGTATTTAATTCGTTCCGGAGGTCCGTTCTTAACCTGAGGCTGTTCTTAACCTGAAGCAGCACTTTAGCTAATGGAGCCTCCTGCTGCCGCTGTGCCGCCGGAGCCCGATTTCTGTTCTTATCCTGAAGCACTGTTTCTGGGTTAGCGGAGTGTGTAACCTGAAGCATATGTAACCTGAAGTGTATGTAACCCGAGGTACCACTGTATAAATTTGTTTAATGGTGCATTCATACAACCAATCTCCCCCCCCCCCTTTGTGCTGGCTGCTGTATTTGCCACGTGATTGGATTAAAGCTGAATTAGATGGCCTCTGAAGGGGTCCAACTTACTAAGACATCTGCAGCCAAAGCTTGATTTATATCACAGGGCACATCCAAACCATACATTTAAAGTGCTGTGATACCACAGTCATGGCTTCCTCCCAAAGGATTCTGGGAGCTATAGTTATTGAGTTGCTAAGAGACCCCTATTCCCCCTCACAGAGCTACAGGTCCCAGAATGGCTTAAAAATCAGTCCTTCTTCACAGGGAACTCTGGGAATTGTAGCTCTGTGACAAACTACAGCCCCCAGAATTCTTTGAGAGAAGCCAGGACTGTCTAAAGAGGCATCACAGTGCTTTAAATGTGTAAACATGGCCATTGTCCATTTTAGCCCAGTTTTCAGCTTGCAAAAGGAAGGAACTTGACGTGGCCTCTGTGGTGACTGTTTTGTATCGAGCTGGCAAAAAGACGCAGGTAATTTAGTCGGTGCTGAATCAATTTCGCTGAGGACAGCTCTAATAAAAAGCCTGCATAAAATTCATATTTTTAATCTGCTTAATGAACGAAGAAATAGATTGCACCATTTAATCTTTTCATTCTTCATTTGTGGGTGCTCTGGTGTTTAGTTTAGCTGTGGAATCGTCTGGCTTCTTTGTTTGACTACATCTTGTGTTTATCGCTTGACGTGAAATGTACAAAGCACTTTACAGAATGACATAAGCAAAATACAGTTCCCTACCCCAAAGGACCTTACAATCAAAATTTCTGTAGTAGAGGTAACACTAAGGCATAGCTGTCAACCTTCCCCTTTTTTCCGTAAATTCCCTTATTCCAGCGCCGTTTCCTGCTGCTATCCCGGATTGTTAGATATCCTGTAGACTGTCCCCGGGACAGGTGAGGCTGCTGATCCCTTATTTTCAAATCTGAAAGTTGACAGCTATGCACTAAGGGGTGTTGTGGAAAGAGAGATAACAAGGGGCTGGGAGGACCCCCCCCCCCCGCGAGCAGGTTTTTTGAGGGTGCATGGGGAGCTGCACAGGAGAGGAGAGGTAGTGGGAAGATTAATTGAGCAATCGAAAGTCCATTGCACACGCAGAATGGCAGCATTCTGTACAATCTCCAGACAGCCTCCGCCTGTCAGTTTGTAGGCTGCACATAGTAAGATTGACCAGTGGTTTGACTTTATATGGCAGCTTCCTGTGCCCCTTTCCTACCTGTTATGGGAAAATTAAAAGTACCCCACCAAAACTAGAATCAGGAAATCTGTGGCTGAATCTCCATCTCATCTGGTTTGACCCAAAGCTGAAGTGGCTCTACTCGAGCACGCTAGCATGTTCAGCAGCAGTTTCAGGAAAAGCTGCTCGGGTGAATGCCTCCTAGCTTTGTGGGTGCATGGGAGCACAATTGCAAATGTCTCAGTGAATACATTAGTGGTGGATATCTTAACTGCATTAGCTGACACCACCCACCTTCCCTAACTTCTCCTTCCAGGGCAATTATCTATAATTGTTTCCCCAGTAGCCTTTTGTGGGTAGATACTGGTCTTTGAACATCTGGCCAGACATCTTTGCATGGTAGTTAGAAGATCTTTTGGGGCAATAAAACGCACAGTTGGGAGGCGTTGTGAAAGTGAATTGGGGTGTTTGTTTGGGCGGGGCGGGTGGGGGAGAGAATGATGCTGTCAAGAAGATCAAATTCTGTCCCTGTGGAAGGTTTTATGTATAATAGAGAGACAGCAGGTCTGTCTTGTCAACCAATTTATGCATTCAGTGTTAACAGCTAGTGATATGCCTTTTCAAAGCCAGGGTTGCTCACAGCAGTTTAATTAGCCCTTGCTCTTTACCAGTTCAATGAGACGGCGAAGGTTTGCGCTGGAAAACTTTCCAGAGAGAATACTGAAATGTGCAAGAGTGATTTCCCTGGTGTGCACTTGCAGAATGAGCTTTCTGAGTGCTAAAATGTTGTCACCTGACATCGCTTACATACTTTAGGACTTGGCAAATAAGCGGCAGGATCCTTCCTGAGTAGTGTCAACAGGCTCTGAGTGTAGTTGGTTTCAAATGCTTAATTGGAGCTTAATGATACTTTGGCGCAGCCCACAACTAGAGCTTTATAGTACTCAGTGACTCTGTTCAGGCGTGGTACCATATCTTAGTTTGATGCTACAACAGGGAGGGGAACCTCAGGGGCTGAATGCAGCCTCCCAAACCTCAATATCTGGCTCATGGGACTTTCCCAGGCAGCACCCCAACTTCCCCTGCTTTATACTGTCTTTGAGTGCTTTATCCTGGCAGAAATAAGCTCTGATAGTGTCTCTTCACTGGAGAATAGAAAGGGTGTGTGGGTGGATGTTTGTGGGTGTAGAAACAGCCTACCACACAAAAGCCAAATTTACATTCATTGCTCTTTAGCCTCAGCCCCACAGCTCTCCATCTAGGCAAGCGACAGGTATTATCAGTTCATGAACCCAGTTAAAGGACAGTTTGGGTGTGGAACATGGCTGCTTAGGGGTGAGAGGACATGGCCGGGGGTGAAGAGGGCTGCATCAAGGCCCTGGCCTGAGGTTCCCCAGCTCTGATGCAGACTTTAAAAGATCAGCAACAGCAATTTGAACTGGGCCTGGAAGCAACCGGGCCAGGCAGCCACTTCAGATGAGCTAGATCTGGAATATTTCACTGAGGCTTCTTCCGTGATCAGATGAGCTGCAGCATTCTGCCCTAGCTGCTTCTTCAAACATAGAATACATGTAGGCCGTGTTTCAGTAACTTGTGTGGGAGGTTACTAAAGCATGAGGGACTGAGTTCAACTCTTTATCTGAAAAGAGCATCACCTTGGCTCACTAGCTTAAGCCAGCAAAATGCACTCCTAGGTTCTGCAGCCGCCTGAGAATCCAGCAGAAGTTCAGCGTTTAGGAGCAACCCCTGGTTGCAAATCTCATCCTTAGTGGGGAATCTGACCCTACTAGGATAGTTTTGGACTGTCCCATCATCATCATCACTTCTTTACTGTCTGGATTAAGCTTCCATTTGTTATCCCTTATGCAGTCAGTAACTGCCTTCAGGCATATTTTTAGGGAATGCAGTGCTACACCTGAAGTTGAGGGGGGGGGATGGAGTTGGGTGTCATTATTAGGGGCAGAACAGTTTTTATGGCCCAGACATCCTCAGTGACTTAAAGTGGTGGTTTGGGGTAGTTTGCTTCACTTTGAGTACTGGTGGTTGAGGATCTCAAGAGGCTTCATGGCTGAGGGTTGCTCTTAGTGTATGTATGCCAGGAGAGGATGAGGGGTTGGGGGAAGATATTGTTCCTGATGAGCACTGCAGTTGTGGTGGTGTGTGTTTAAGACTTGACTATCCCCTGCTTGTGAAGTCAGGCTCCTGTGGCTTGAGCGGACTAGGCCAGTAGCGGGTCCAACAGTCAAGAAGACTGTTTCTGCACGTGCTGTAGAGGGAAGTGAGGGGCACATGGGGATCGTCAGCCTGGGAAGGGAGCCCATCTAGGAGAAGGAAAACCCTGATCCTAAACCTCTGCTGCCTTGCGGCTAGACTCGTTCCTGAGAAAGGCTTTGGGAGCAAACCCTGAGGAACAACCCGTACCTACTAGCTTGTGGGAGAATAAAAGGCTAAAGAGTAAGCCCTGCACAAAATAATAATAATAGTAGTAGTAGTAATAATAATAATAATAGTAATAGTAGTAGTAGTAGTAATAATAATAATAATAATTTTAAAAAAATATTATTTATACCCTGCCCATCTGGCTGAGTTTCCCCAGCCACTCTGGGTGGTTCCCAATCAAGTGTTAAAAACAATACAGCATTAAATATTTCAAACCTCCCTAAACAGGGCTGCCTTCAGATGTCTTTTAAAGATAAGATAGCTGCTTCTTTCCTTCACATCTGAAAGGAGGGTGTTTCACAGGGCAGGTGCCACTACCAAGAAGGCCCTCTGTCTGGTTCCCTGTAACCTCACTTCTCGCGGCGAGGGAACCGCCAGAAGGCCCTCACGCTGGATCTCAGTGTCCGGGCTGAATGATGGGGGTGGAGACACTCCTTCAGGTATACTGGACCGAGGCCGTTTAGGGCTTTAAAGGTCAGCACCAACACTTTGAATTGTGTTTGGAAACGTACTGGGAAGTGGAGTCCCTACGACGGTTGGATGGCACCTTATGCGCCTCCTTCCGGCAACTCCTGCAGCCAAGCTGGTATTGCTCTGCTTTCATTTGGACCACCCCAGCGAGGCCGAGGGGGGCGGGTCTTATCGTCTGGGCAGCCCAGGACTTCCATACACACTACCTAGACTTGTGCCACTGTGGTTCATGTGTCCTTTTTTAATGTAGTGAAATAGGTGAGGCTATTTAGACTGGCTGTTTTTTAAAAAGTGAAATGAAAGTGGTAAGGGAGAGGTGTAGCATCAGCTTTGCATGCAGAAGGTCTCAGATTCAGAACCTAGCATCTCCAGATAGGACAGGGAACGAAGGTCCCCTGTCTGAAACCCTGGAGAGCAGCTGCCAGCCAGTATGAACAGTACTCAGCTAGATGGACAGTTGATAGGACTTCGTATAATGCAGATTCCTGTGTGGACACTGAGCCTGCAGGGAGAGGGACCACTCAGCCGGGGGGACAGCAACACAGTTCACTGAGGTGCAAGGGTATTCCATAACTGAGACTGCTGCACCTGCAACCATGAAGCCAGGACCCCAATTGACCTCCCCCCGCCCCCACCTTGGGATATTCAAATGCAAAAAAAGAAAAGTGTTCTATATTCTCACCTGCAAGTTGGCTTATCATGTCACCAGCTAGAATTCTCATTGTGTGCTAGGATGGTAGAAGTTGATAGAAGCGGGTGGCAGTGCCAGATTAATGTCTGGATTCCTTTTAGATTTCTGCAAAGCGGGAAGCTGCATTGAGCCTGTGCTTTTCCAACAGGGTATAAGGAGCCCATACAGATCCTGAGTGATGTCATAGCCCAGCTGGATGCTATTGTCAGTTTTGCTCATGCGTCAAATGCAGCGCCGACCCCATACGTACGCCCAACAATTCTGGAAAAGGGGACAGGGAGGATTGTGCTGAAAGCCTCAAGACACCCCTGCATTGAAGTTCAAGATGACGTTTCCTTCATCCCGAACGATGTGACCTTTGAGAAGGGCAAGCAGATGTTCCATATCATTACCGGTAAAAACTTCGTTTATATGCCATGCCTGTTTCCCCTCTTGCCTCCATCTTCTGTGTTGTATATGTGCGTGCATTTTATTTATGAGGATGCTTTTAAAATAAGTCTGTATCCCGGCCTCAAAACAGAGAAGAAATGAGCCTATAATAATTTCTGCAGACAAGCGTTCTGCATTTAGGTGGGTGTTTTGATTTGAAATAAGGAAGCAATCTTCAGGCAAGCCTTAACGTTCCAGCTTTCAAGTTTGAAGTCTGACTGACAACCAGTGCAAAACTGACCCAACATGCAAATCAGTCGAAGTGATTTTCATAAAATGCAGATAGAACAGCCATGGTTGCATTGGTGGTGGTGTTGCTCACTGACAAGGTAGAACAGCTTATGAATATGATAATTAATCAAATGTTAATAAAGAAGGACATTGAAGAATAGCTGTATTTAATCAGAATTATTGTTGTTTTGTTGGTTTTAGGTAGCATTTTGCTTCAATAGATACTGTTTTTATATCATGTACAGTGTGAGCTGCATACAGATTTTTGAAATACTAAGTGGTTTAAAATAAAAAAACAGCACAGTATGTTAAACTGAAGTTGCATATTAGGTTGTCAAGAAGACCTTTACTCCTTCTGTTTGAAATGCCGCTTAATTTCCTGCTGCTACTTGCTCTACAGGACCAAACATGGGAGGGAAATCCACCTACATCCGCCAGACAGGGATGATTGTTCTCATGGCCCAGATTGGCTGTTTTGTGCCATGTGACTCTGCAGAGATAAGCATTGTCGATTGCATCCTGGCTCGGGTAGGAGCTGGGGACAGCCAGCTGAAAGGCGTGTCTACCTTCATGGCGGAAATGTTGGAGACGTCTGCCATCCTTAGGTAAGACCTCCGTTTGCAAGCCTTGCTCTCCAGAAGCCCCAAGTGTTTCTACAAGCTTAGTGACCCCACTCCCCACGGTGCTTGTGATCTGTTTTGTGCACAGGACAGATACTCTCTGAGACTGGCCACAGCCACTGGAATAGTACATTTTTGAGACTCTCAGAAGTCTCCAAACATAGGAAGAAAACAACGGGCTCATTTTGCTTCCAAATTGTTTGCCATTTTAGTTCAGTATTATTGGGAACAAATGCGATCTACAGCAACATATTTCAGTGTCATGTGTTGCTGTTTAGTCTCATAGTCAGATATCAGTACCCTTCTCCAGGACACTCCATTCCACACGTAGGTTCTTCACCCTCCCTCCCATGAAATTCAGACATTTACATTCTTTGGCTCCTGAGCATCCTCAGTCCCTGAAGTACTTTTGGAGTGTTTGGGCTACACAGGAGTCCACACTCGCCTCTGAACTTTGGAAATAGAGGGAATGTTATCTGGAGGAGACTCTTGAAAGAGAGGAATGTTGAGGAAGTAGCATTTGTGTATCCTTGATTGTTCAGGGGCCAGGGGTGTAGTTTGCCTGTTTACTATTCAAGCTGTACCACTTTTGACAACTTTATTGCCTCTGATTTTAGGATTGCAACAGAAAACTCATTGGTAATCATTGACGAGCTTGGGAGAGGAACATCTACCTATGATGGGTTTGGATTGGCCTGGGCGATCTCAGAATATATTGCCAGCAAAATTGGAGCGTTTTGTATGTTTGCCACTCATTTTCACGAACTGACCGCACTTGCTGATGAGATTCCCACCGTGAATAACTTGCACGTCACAGCGCTAACCACAGAGGACACGCTGACAATGCTGTATCGTGTGAACAATGGTGAGGCTTGCTTCAGATCCCTGGAACAAATCTACCCTGTTTACTGTAGAGTAGCCTTCACCAGCCCGATGTCCTCCAGATGTTTGGGACTACAACTCCCATCATCCCTGCCCGTTGGCCATGCTGGCTGGAGCTGATGGAAGTTGGAAGGCACCACGTGGGGGAAGGTTGGCGTCGTGAGAAACCTATGGCCTTCCAGATATTGTTGGACTCCAACTCACTTAGCCCAGTAGTCAGGGATTATGGGAATTGGAGTTCAACAACACCTGGTGAGCCATAGATTCCCTGGCCCTAGTTTAGTGTATTGTGAACAACCATAGCCGCTTCCTGGACTCATGTGCTCCCCCACCTCTCCACCTGGCCAGGAAGAGGAGTTTGGAAGCTTTCACTTTTAGTTAGCAGCCTGTCATGTCACCTGGAGGGCAAACACTGGTTAACCCACACTAGCTGGTTGGTTTCAAACAAGCCTGCTTTAAACTACTTCGAGAAACTGGCTTGTTGAAGCAGCCATGGTTAATGTTAGCCACCGCTCCTGTTTTGAATGACACAGGAAGCCACCGTTAACTTTAAATGGAAGTTTCCAAGCTGCTCCTCTTTTGGGGGTGTCCCAACATTGCTTGGCTCTGGGCTGGATATGTACATATTTCTGTACCCTTTTCCATTCCTTTCCTCTGAATCCTTTCCAATTTGTGGCCCCCGCAAATTACTTTTAATGGTTGACACACGATGCTTTTGCAACCCCAAATGGACATTTTCCTTTTGTACTCTTGTCCCATTTTGATAATTTACTGCTTCTTAGCGGTGTTCTCTTTTATGGTGTTTGAAACCCCCTGACCCAGGCTGAGTTTCAGATTTCCCCAGCTCAAGCAGGATTATGTTTAACTGCTAGAAATTGGGGCCGAGTTTGACCCAGAGATCACTTTTCAGGCAATCAGCCCCCCCCCTCTTTCTGAAATAAGCAGCATGGAATCAGATGCACAGGTTGTGCTTTCAGCTTTTGAGGACTGACCCCAGTGATGCTTCTTCCAGGGCCTTGCGACCAGAGCTTTGGCATCCACGTGGCAGAGCTAGCTGCTTTTCCCAAGCATGTGATAGAGAATGCCAAGACAAAGGCCTTGGAGTTGGGGGAGTTCCAGACCGTTAGAAATCCACAGGCCGAGGAGGAAGAGCCACCAGCCAGGAACTTCTACAAAGAGAAGCAGGTTTGCTAACTGTCATACGCTTGTTGAAATCATTTCTTTCCCACTTTTCTATAATGTATCTACAAGATTTAGATATGAATTTGTAACAAGAACAATACCACTCCCCCTGGAATGTTGCCCACAAAAGAACATGACTTTATAGGGTGCATAGTATACTCTGCCTGCCTGCCTTCTTGTCTCTTGAATCCACATGATGGGATGATCTCCTGTTGCTCTGTCTCAGCTTCTGCCAACCTAGCAGCTGGAAAGCAGACCAGTGCAAGTAGATAAATAGGTACCACTGCAGCGGGAAGGTAAACAGTGTTTCTGTGTACTCTTGCTTCCATCACGGTGTTCCATTGCGCCAGAAGCGGTTTAGTCATGCTGGCCACATGACCCAGAAAGCTGTCTGTGGACAAATGCCAGCTCCTTTGGCCTGAAAAATGGGATGAGTTCCGCACCCCATAGTTGCCTTTGACTGGACTTAACCATCCAGTGGTCCTTTACCTTTACCTAGCTTACCTGTCTCTCTGTGTCATTGATACCACTTTGAGCTCCCTGAGGCATCTCTACCAAAACCAGGAAGATTTCATCACTGAGAGTTTTGCATTATGTGGCCTCTTTCCTTTATGATGATGATTTGTGGGTGAGCAACAGCTGCTGCATTAACAACTGCTCAGATGATACTTTCTGTGTTTTTGAAGCACTGGCTTGCAAAAGCTCACTCGCCAATGTGTGTTTAATGCTTAATCCTTTTGAGCCTGCAAATTTCTTCCCTGATTTCTTCAGTTAGACTGATGCTGTCCAGACATGTTTGCTGAATGGTATAAACAGAACTGTAAAGAACGCTTTGTGAACTGATTTCAAGGAGTAGCCACGTCAGCTTGCTGCAGCAAGGAAACTCTAGTTGCACCTTAAGATGCTGAACCAGATTATTGTAGCCTGGGGTTTTGCGGACCAAAGCCCATCTCATCAGTTACACACAGTATTAGGAATTAAAGGCTATCAGGACTTGTATAAATCACTTGGGTGCAGCAACCAAAGCAGATAGATTCTGTGATAACCATCAGTATTCACACACACACACACACACACACACACACACACACACACTTTAACTAGGAGTCTGAATCTATGTCTTCTGTGTATCACATTGCTTAATTTGCCATTTTCTGCCATTTTAAGACATTGATCCACAAATCCTGTGTTGTTGAAATTGCTGTTATTTTCAGTGCCAGACGAATGCATTTGTAGGGGCTTAGAAATGGTGCAGCAGAAGCCTCTGAGGCTCCCCACCCATGCTGCAGAGGAATCCAGGAGAACACAAATCAGAGGCTGAACATCATTTCCTTTTCCTTTCTAGGAAGGTGAAAAAATAATCAAGGATTTCCTTTCTAATGTAAAAGCATTGCCACTGGCGGATATGTCTGAGGAGGACATCAGAACCAAACTGAAGCAGCTGAAAGATGAAGTCGGGGCAAAAAACAACAGCTATGTGAACGAAATCCTTTCCCAAACAAAGCTAGTTGCGTGACATGAGAAAATCTAAACAAGGAGCCATTTGAACTAAAGTTGGAAGTGCACAGTTGCACTCAGTCAAAGGCCGTTGCCAAAGGAGGTGATGCCACATCCTGTTTCTCACAATGGCAGGTGCCATGTTAAATACTGGAGACCAGAACAAATTGTCATTTCCCAGCTAGGACTGCATGTTACTTATTGAGTAGTTTTCTCCTATGACGGGTTGTGGATATAATGAAATTTTTCTATGGTATTCTAATTTTGAAATGGTTGCCCTTAAATAAATGCAATGCCTCATGGTTTGAACTGTTACTCCTTGTTTTATTTCCGCTGCATATAGAAACATTTAAATAAGCAACAGCAGGAAAACAGAATTGGACATGGTGCTCACTATTACTAGAAATGTTCTCCCATGCCTTATTACATCTGTGTTGAGACTCTGTTAGTTCAGCAGTTTACAACGGGGATGGGGAAGCCTTTTTAGTTTCCTCCTGGGAAACCTTCCAGGGGCCAGAAGAAAAAATAGGTAGAGCGACAGCTGAGGTCCCTGCAGTAGGCAAGAGGCATAACCACAGTTCAAGAACGCTCTCCAGCCACAAACAAAAACACTCAAGGGAACAGTGAGGGGCACGGCCTGGGGTGGAACATGACTAGAGAAGGTTCTGAGGGCCAGATCCAGTGGCCTGGAGGACTGCTTTTGGCCCCCTGGCCTGAGATTTCCCCACTCACCCCTGATTTACAATATTGACTGAGTGAGAACTACAGGTGGGTAAAGGAAAGGGGGAAATTACAGTGCAGTCAATAGTGCAAATCAAGTAAAAGTAGCTTTCTAAGATGGAAGAACAGGGCCTGGATGGTGGAGCTGTTTTGAGCACCAGAATGGAATGGAGCTCACAGTTCTTTTGAATAAATATACACTCCTGGTTGTCACTGGAAGTTTTCTTCGTCATTCCAGCTGAATAATTTCGGGAAAGGGCAACACCTCACTGGTAGAGCGTACAGGAGCTTCCAGGTTCGATCCCTGGCATCTCCCAAGGATGGATAGACCTCCATCTGAATCCTGGAGAACCGCTGCCAGTCTGGGTAGATGGACCAATTGGTCGGACTCAGTATAAGATGGCTTTCTATGACCGCAACTATACCCCAAGTACATTAGTACTGTCCTCAGCCTACGGTATCGTTGGGAGACTGAAAGTTCTGGTGGCATCAAAATGTGCGCACACACTACACTAGACATCTTACTTTGTGTGGGGAAATATAACATCAAAGGTGGCTCTTGTAGCCTGATCCTGTGCATGTCAACATCAGAATAAATCTCACTAATTTCCATGAAACTTACTCATGAGTTGGATCACAGCCTTAGTTTGGATTGATTCCAAGGGTAAAATCCCTTCTGCAAAGGGAGAGCCCAACTCTTCCACAGGCTCCGAGGTAAGAAATCATCCATCATACAGACTGTACCTTGCTGTTTTCTTCAAGCAGAGAGAAGGAAAAGCTACTTGTTCTAATTTCTGCCCCCCCTCCCGACTTTCTGGAGTACATTTGCACTGAATGCAGAGCCATCAAAGCCTCGCAGCTGAAATTGTACTGCTGTTGAGAGTATCCAAGTGTCACTTGACTGTCAGCCCTGTGTGCCGATGAGATTTTCTTCCTCTGGTGTGCTTATTTACACTGGTAATTCATCCAAAGAAGGTACTGAGTACTGAAGGCAGCGGCAATATTAGCAGTTCATTCAGTGGCTTTTCAGTTACGGAGGAAAATAGCATTTGGTTGCAGTGAAAGACCTTTCCCCCCTCTTTTTATAAAACATGGCCCACGGTGGTATATTTCAGAGGTGCTGTCATCTTTAAAAAGGATGGTTTCTGCTTCTATTCAGTGGAGGAAATTGGGATATTATATGGTAGAGTTGTGAGCATTAGGCAGGCAAATGCACTTGCAGTATTTCATTTTCGGGGGGGGGGGGGAATTGCAAAATGCCCATTTTTTACTTGGTGTTTGAAAGCACCACCCTGGGTCCGCATTTCTCTGTTTTTTTTCATTGGTGAGACTGAGCCACTGCCTGAAATAAGAAAGTTTGCATTTAATAATAATAAATGTGCTGGAAGTTAGCCACTCGGCACATATAAGAGCGGTAGACTCGTAATCTGGTGAACCGGGTTCGCATCTCCGCTCTTCCACATGCAGATGCTGGGTGACCTTGGGCCAGTCACACTTCTCTGAAGTCTCTCAGCCCCACTCACCTCACAGAGTGTTTGTTGTGGGGGTGGAAGGGAAAGGAGAATGTTAGCCGCTTTGAGACTCCTTCGGGTAGTGATAAAGCGGGATATCAAATCCAAACTCCTCTTCTTCTTCTTTGTTGCACCACCAGGGCGGTGTCCTGGTGATGCGGCAATAAAACTGCTAGCGCCTTTGCAATGCTAAGCGGGCGCCAGCACGGTTTCAAATTGGGGGACCACGTGTTGAGATTCATACTTTGCAGGGGATTGATGACCCTCAGTGTGCCTTCCAACTCTACAATTCTATGTTTCTATCTGCCTCACAGATGACTTAAGGTGTGGGACAGATGGGCATGGTTTGGGAGAAGTTGCCTCAGGCCCATCAGGACACATGCTAGGCCAACTCTGGCTTGCAAACTGGAGTTTCCCCATCCCTAGCCAACAACATGATTAGCCACTTGGTGCTTCAAAGCATAATGGCATTGGGAATGGTCTAAAAGTGAATGATACCATTACGCTGCAATAAGTATCAACAGAAAACTGCCTGGTTGTCCTGTATAGCCTCCTTGAGCATGTGATAGATGAATACGTAATTCTGCCTCACATGTGCTAATCTAGATAATTGCCACCATAACAAGATTTCATTTCTGAAGATCTACAGTAAATAACTTGCTCTTGCATTTCTCTTTGCCTCCCCCACAACAACCAGCCTTAAAAAAAAAGCAAAAAGCTGTATTGCTAAACGTCCGATTTCTAAATATATTCTCTCATCTGTTTATTTCAGCTTGGCATTTATCTTCATTGGAGGGGGGGGGGATGGTGAGATGCGCTTGGAGTGCATTCTGACAAGTCATCACTGTGATGAAAATAAATGACATTTAAAGCAAGAAATAAAAATAAAATAAATCTTCGGTTTTTGCCCATGCACATCCAAAAGTTGCTTATTAAAGAGAATATCCTTTCCAGCAAGGTGGCACAAATGTTTCTAACATTAGGATTTAACATTTTCTGTGTTGATTAACAGAATACTTGTTCTCCCACATTGTTTCCTGGTTCTTCTTTCTAGCAACGGGGAGGGGTTGTCACGCACCGTAATAAGCCGGATATTGTTTTGTACAAGGTGTCAGATATATTCATGGCACATGCCCATATAATGAGTGTTATTCAACTCAGGTTTACTGAGTTGAATAGTCCTGTTGAAATTAATGGACCTAACTTAATCACGTTTTCTAATTTCAGTGGTTCTACTCTGAGTAAAACTTAGCTAATAATACTATTTTTACTGTACTAGTTCCCATTTAGAAATGCACTAGATATCTATGTGCAGATAGATATAATTTCTATTATGAGAGGAGAATCTGTGACCTGCAGATGTTGTTGGACTCTTAATTTGCATCACCCCCCACCAGCATGAGCAATGGAGTTGTAGACCAGAAATATCTGGAGGGAAACGTGTGGGTCTATACACACACACAGAGAGAGAGAGAGAGAGAGAGAGAGAGAGAGAGAGAGAGAGAGAGAGAGGGCTCTCCAAATGCAGTGTAATGCGGAATATCCAAAAAGGATCCTATGGTAAGATTTTACTCGGAAGAAATGTATGCTCACAATCACATTATTGGCCCTTGCATAGTTTCTTCTTCTTCACTATAAGAAGAACAGTGTGTGTGTGTGTGTGTGTGTGTGTGTGTGTGTGTAATCTGGATTAGTGCTACGTTCATGGTAAAGTGAACCATGGTCTCACACAAGAGCACTTTGCCCATGGCAAGTGTTTGATAAAGGTAAAGCAAACATTCAAGGGACAACCATGTGGTTTATCATCATGGTCTCGTTTGGTCCTGAATGGGTAGATTCACCCAAGTTAGCTCTGGCTACTGAGTGGGGTATATGGCCCTTCCCCATTCACTTCAATGGAAGGCGTAAGTTCATATGCCCATCCCTACTCCCTCCACTGAGATCAAGGGGAAGACGTTGCACGTGGGGACACTCTCTGAGCATGGGTGGCCCCCTTGTCCTTGGACCCGTAAGAAGAGTCTCTGGGATCAGGCCAATGGCCCATCTAGTCCAGATTCCTGTTCTCACAGAGGCCAACTAGTGCCATTGTTAACAGAGCGGGAGAAAATAATGCATTCCCTCCATGCCACGTATGATTTTTATAAACTTATGTCACCTCTTACTTTTTCTCTAAACTAAATAGCCCTATAGTGTCCAAGTAAATACTTATTTGCTTTAAAGGATCCACACTGGCTCCCAGTACGTTTCCAAGCACAATTCAAAGTGTTTGTGCTGGCCTTTAAAGCCCTAAACAGCCTCCATCCTGTATACCTTGAAGGAGCGTCTCCACCTCCATCGTCCAGCCCAGACACTGAGGTCCAGCTCCTTCTGGTGGTTCCCTCACTGCAAGAAGTTGTGTCTGCCCTGTGGAACACCCTCCCATCAGATGTCAAGGAAATAAACAACTATCTGAGGTTCAGAAGACATCTGAAGGTAGCCCTGTTCAGGGAAGTTTTTAATGCTTGATGTTTTATTGTGTTTTTAATATTCTGTTGGGAGCTGCCCAGAGTGGCTGAGGCAAGCCAGTCAGATGGCCGGCATATAATTAATGACATTGCTGTTGTTGTTGTACTCTGAGTACTCGGAAGGGAAGCATTTCACGGCCCACTTTTGTTCTGTGCTTATCAAAAAGCTGCTATTATTCTGAAGTTAGTAGCGTTCAGCTGGCCGATTGAATAATCCACTGTGGATCTTTGCTTATAATTGGCCATCACAGGATCATAACATATTGGTCACCAGGTACTTCCTTAATCTCAGCCATTTCAACAATTTCCTTGGAACTTGTTTGAAGAGGGAGCCAGGATCTGATGGGTTTCCAGCGCTGGATGCCAAGGTGGTTTTAATTCTGGCAAAGGGTTCACAGCAGGAAAATAGGGAGTGCGATGCCTCAGATGCTACCGGTTTTCGGTTGTGATGCTCCACGTGTGAAAAGACTGATAAAAGAATTAGCATTCTGTGCAGCTTTTTCCAGTTTCAAGAGTGAAGTGCTGGCTTTGCTTTGACTGCTCTCAATCAAGGATATCAACACAGAGGGAGAAAAATGGAAAAAGAACCTCCCTAATGTTCTGAAAACAAAAGAATGAATTTCTTCTGAGGTTTAAGGGCATTCTCCCCCATCTTATCTGGTTATTTATAGCCTGTTCTGGCTATAACAGGCAACCTTGAATTAACATCTCCAAGTTTATGCCTTCCTGTTCTATTGCTCTGATCACTGCTACGCCAGGTACCAATCTTGGCCTTTATTTGCTTAATTTTAAAAATGGCAATGGCAGCAATTACAATAACAAATTGAGTGGGGAAGCGATCATGCACAAACACCTCTTGGCGGCCAGCTCTGCAAAGAGAAGAGAAACACAAATAATTTTGTCGCTAATAAGGCAGCGTGCCCGAAAGTAGCTTCTCCCACACACAAAAACACAGCCAGCTTTGGCATAAAGCAGCTAATGAGAAAGGAAAATTAAAATGTCGCCATCAGACCTCTCGCCATGTCTCCCTTGGAAAAGAAGAATGCCCATCAAGTAATGCCATGTTGCTCTTTAAAGGGATTAAGAAGAGTTTGGATTTGATATCCCGCTTTATCACTACCCAAAGGAGTCTCAAAGTGGCTAACATTCTCCTTTCCCTTCCTCCCCCACAACAAACACTCTGTGAGGTGAGTGGGGCTGAGAGACTTCAAAGAAGTGGGACTGGCCTAAGGTCACCCAGCAGCTGCATGTGGAGGAGCGGGGAATCGAACCCGGTTCACCAGATTACAAGTCCACCGCTCTTAACCACTACACCACACTGGCTCTCAATCATTTCCTCCTGGAGGCAATGAGCCCTGCCTTAAACTTAGCCTTGGAGCTCCAAAGCAGGTGTCTTTTTCCAAAGAGCAGGACTGAAGGTTTCTTTCCTCCAGTTGGGTAAATGGGACATTTGCCCTTGGGTACTGCTCTGGAAGGATGTTTTGAACAGCCAGCCGCAGAGATTCTCCTCTCATGCTGTGTTGCAAAGAACCACTGCTTGCTGCCACACTTCCTCGTGTAGCCTTGGTCTCCCGCAATGAAAGCTGTGATTGTTCTGGGATTCCATTGTTAAGCATAATTGTTTAATTGACACTGAAATGGGGGAATACCTAAATGTGTATTACTGAAGGCTTTAATGTGGGGAAATTCCACTGATGTATACTGTGGTCTCTGAGCTCCTAGATGGGTTGATAAGTACGATAACTACTGCTGCTTTCTGCTAGCTAACATGTGAGTGTTTAACCTAGATCAAGTGGCAAATGGAGATCAGGTTTCAAAATGGAGATTTGCAGCCAAATACCTTTGTCACCTGATCTACGGTTAAACACTATGTCAGAGCTAAAAGAAAAAGGAAAAACAAACAAAAAACACTATGTCAGAGCTAGCAGAGAACAATAACAATTAAGTATCAACCCATCTAGGAACCCAGAGAGCTTAATATAGCCCCATGGAAAATCCCCACGATGAAGCCTTCAGTAATACACATTTAGGCGTTCTCCATTTCAATGAGAATTTAACAATTATACTTAACACCTCCTTTCTCTTGCATCTCCCTGTGCACCCTCGACATCAGCTTCAGAGGATTAGAAGACCATCTGGACAATATTTGGTGGGCAGGCAGTGGAGGAGGAAACAGAAGTTCTGTTGTGCACTGCTTTGAAAACAACCCAATGTGTTGCTCTCCAGATGTTGCTGAACTAGAGCTGCCATCATCCTTGATCATTGGGCCATGATAACTGGGGTGGATGGGAGCTGGAGTTTAAGAACATCTGGAGAGCAGAAGATTGGCTACCCCTGAGCTAGTAAGTCTATCTTCGGTTGTCCTTCATGAATTCATCTAATCTCCTTTCAATGCCACCGAAACTACTGCCAATTGCTGTGTTCTGTGGCAGTGACTTCCACAAAGTTGTTACCCACCGCATGAAGAAGTCCTTCACTTTTGTCTGGCTCTCCTGCCAATCAGTTAAATCGGCTGACTCCGGGCCCTAGCGGTATGAGTGAGAAAAGAAGTAGGTTTCTGCCACAAAACCTGAAAATGTGGAAACATTTATTTATGTTTAATGGAAGAAGCTCCGCGTTCAGCAAAGTTGTTTACTTGGGCCTTTTGCTGAGGGCGTCAAGTGAAAAACGATTGTCCCTCAAGTAACAACATAAATATTTATCTTATTATGGATTGAAATAAAACATTGTGTGCCTGGAGAGTCTAAGGTAAAGTTGTATTTTTAACCTTGTAAGGAAAGAGTCTAGAGGTTTGAGCTTAATTAAATTATAAATTGATCCCTCTAACCTTTTCGTCTCAAATATATATATAATGCATGGCAAGCTGCGTCCTGGGATGATGGTAGCCAATGGTATGATTTTCTGCATCCTGGCAGAGGTAAAGGAGAGGCTGCTGACGCCCTCTGAGGTGATTTTCAGCGCACATTGAATTGCATAGAGCGCTATTCTTCACACATTGTTGTGTTAATGATCCAGTTAGCGATGAAAAATTGTGTTGGCTTGTAAACACAACTGCCCTGTGGGGCCTCAATTAATGCAGGATGCTTTGTGATGATATTAGCCTGGGGTGAGAAGCTGACTCGGTTTTATTTCACTTATTCGTTTAATTTGAAAATTTATAATCCGCTTTTCAATTCATGGGAGCTCTGAAAAATGGTGGAAAACCTTTTTTAAAAAAATCACTGGGGGGAAAAACCCCAATTTAAACTGTAAACAGTAAGGAAAACCTCAAAGATAACTGAGTCGTGAGCTGTTATTTTCTTGTTTTACCACCAGCAGGGAAACACAAATCAAATAAACTCTTACTGAAGATGAAAGGCTTGAGTTAAAAATAATAATAATAAAGTTTCAACAGCATGCCTGAAAGGGTGTCTGGGTTTGGGACTATGTGAATCTTAGGTGGCAACGGGTTGCACAGATGTGGAGTCACCACTAAAAATGTCCCGTAACCTCAGTACGTTGCTTAGATGTCTAGCTGCTAAGTATGTTGGGATGTAGAGGGTTGGTGAGATCTCCCATTAATCTTTTAGCTGGCAAAGGTTTTCTTTTGACTCTTCCAGTTTGTGATTCGGCTGCCTTGTGTTGCTTTGCTTGCTTGTTGATTTATGGGATTTTATTGCACTCTATGGTACAGTACCATAAACTCTGCAAGAGTTTGGAGGCCTTTGGGAAAGAGGCAGTATATGAATGAATCATTATCAAAATGTCTAACGGCATCACAGTCTAGTGACTTGGAGTGGCCGCCGAGACCATATTACCCCAGTCCTGAAAGGTCTACATTGGCTCCCAGTACATTTCCCTTTACCCTCTATTTGGGAGTCCTCTGGGCAGCCGCTGCTGCGGTCCCTGGTCTCTGAGCTGCCTCTCCTGCCCAAAAAGGCCTCCTCACACTGTCCCACAGGGGCCTGAACAGGAATCTACACACATATTAAAAAACACTGTGAAAATGCTTTTTTAAAAAAGAGTTTTGAAAAATACTTTGAATTTTGCATAGCTCACTACCGCCATCTAGTGACGCATTTGTATATTGCACTTTACAACACATTTAAAACTTTTAATTTGCAGCTGTGTAGCTGAGTCATGGGACTTACCTGTCCGTTCCCAACAGCAAGGGCTGGCTGGCTGGGCTCCCTCGCCCGCTTGCTTGCTTACTCCGAGGCTGCCTCAGCTCCTGGCAACCAGCACCCCCTGACCAGCCCCAGAGGCACCATTTGCCTGCAGAGCTTGTAGCCAGGGCTGCTGCAATAAACAGCCGTGCAAGCCTTTGGGAGGCAGAGATGCGAGAGGGCATCAGAGGAGGGAGGGAAGGAAGGAGGGACAGTGTTGCCCTCGGCATCCCTGACCATCATTAAAGGCACCCCAGGGTGCTACAGCACACTGGTTGAAAACCACTGCTGTAACCAATAATATTGCAGAGATGATATGGGCATGAGGGCTTCATGTATTCAGAATGCTATATAGATGCCTTGAACTCTTGTATTTGCTGCCCAGCTTTTGTAATTACAATGAAGCTGATCTTTCCATGACATACTGTTAATAATAATAATAATAATAATAATAATAATAATAATAATAATAATAATAATAATAATAATTAATACCCCGCCCATCTGGCTGGGCTTCCCCAGCCACTTTGGGTGGCTTCCAACAAAATATTAAAATACAGTAATGCATCAAACATTAAAAGCTTCTCTAAACAGGGCTGCCTTCAGATGTCTTCTAAAAGTCTGGTAGTTGTTTTTCTCTTTGACATCTGATGGGAGGGTGTTCCACAGAGCGGGTGCCACTACTGAGAAGGCCCTCTGCCTGGTTCCCTGCAACTTGGCTTCTCACAGCGAGGGAATCGCCAGAAGGCCCTCAGCGCTAGACCTCAGTGTCTGGGCTGAGCGATGGGGGTGGAGACGCTTTATTTGGCTAAAGAGGACTGGCATATTTCCAGACCCCCATTGTAGGGTGACACCTTCTTGTGAGATTCTCACGGGCAATGGCTGGCCAGTGGGCAAAATAAGACGTTGGACTAGAGAGGCCTTTGCTCTCACACAGGGGTGGCGCTTTCTCACTATTATTTATTGGGAAAGCAAAACTGTGTGTGACTTCGCTTATGTACCCTTCCCTCTTGGGGCTAGTTTTGTGCCGCTGGACTCTGTTATTTGGGATGCATCCTGGCCATCCTTGCTGTGTTGAACAAGTCCCCCCCGACAGCAATCCAGTTGCGATTTCCCATGAGCTTCGCGGCTTGAAAAAGCACAGCTGCAGCTCTGGCAGTTGCTGCCAGGTAATTGCTACAGCTGCAGCGCTGTCAGGGTTCTGTGCTACGTTGCTCATTTAATTGCAAGCACACGATGCTCAGGAGATTTTTTGAGTCAGGCCTGTAGCATAGGGCTGCCAACTTTGATATTTTTAAAAATCTGCTACATGGTTGGAGTTTGGGGCAGGGGTGGTGAAATATACTCGGCGTCGAGAGTGGATTTCATGCTCTTTATTCAGCTCATAGTGGTGAGGAGGGAATGGAAGTCCCCTCAAAGTATCTGCTTTATATACATTCTTTACACAATGGGCTGCACGTGATTGGCTAATTCCGGAATTCTCCTGTAGGCCAATCAGGTTGTGGATTCACTTCTATCTGGAGCTGGATTGGGTGGCTCCTGCCGACCAATCATACTGCTGCATTGTTCTAGGACCAATCAGACTGCTGCATTCTGAATCCTATTGTTCTAGGACCAATCAGACTGCTGCAGTTTGGATCCTATTTAACTCAGTACATAACAGGTGGGAAACCTGTGGCCCGCCAGGTGTTGCTGAACAACAGCTCTCATCACCCCTGACCATTGGTCATGTTGGCTGGGGCTGATGGGAGTTGGAGTCCAACAATGACTGGAGGACCACAGATTTCCCACTGCTGGTTAAGGCAGCGGAAGGAGGGGGCTTTCAGGGGACTCCATCCCATCAGACGGCAAAAGATAAAGGGACCCCTGACTGTTAAGTCCAGTCACGGATGACTCTGGGGTTGTGGGCTTATCTCGCTTTACTGGCCGAGGGAGCTGGCGTTTGTCCACAGACAGCTTCCGGGTCATGTGGTCAGCATGACTAAGCCACTTCTGGTGAACCAGAGCAGCGCACGGAAACACCGTTTACCTTCCCACCGGAGTGCTACCTATTTATCTATTTGCACATGATGTGCTTTCGAACTGCTAGGTTGGCAGGAGCAGGGACCGAGCAACGGGAGCTCACCCCTTCGTGGGGATTCGAACCGTCGATCTTCTGATCAGCAAGCGCTAGGCTCTGTGGTTTAGACCACAGCGCCACCCGTGTCCTCTATGACATCAGAAGGTGGAGCCAAATCCAAAGCTTTATCACTTGACAGATAAATGTCACATAGGGAGAAAGAAGTTTTCTTCTTTTTCTCTGTTTTTCTATCCCTTCGTATTATATGATATAAATGTGATAAAGGGTTTTTTTGTTTTGTTTTTTAGTTTCCCCCCTCTGTTTTCCTTTCTCTTTCTCATTACAGTGGTACCTCGGGTTAAGAACTTAATTTGTTCTGGAGGTCTGTTCTTAACCTGAAACTGTTCTTAACCTGAGGTACCACTTTAGCTAATGGGGCCTCCTGCTGCCGCCATGTGATTTCTGTTCTCATCCTGAAGCAAAGTTCTTAACCCGAGGTACTATTTCTGGGTTAGCGGAGTCTGTAACCTGACGCATCTGTAACCTGAAGCGTCTGTAACCCGAGGTACCACTGTACTTTAAAATTGTGTTTTGTAAGGATTATGAGTATTCTGGAATCATAGAATTGTAGAGCTGGAAGTCCAACCCCCTGCAAGGCAGGAATCTCATCTAAAACATCCATGAGTTTTTGGCCCTTCAATTTCTGCTTAAAACCTCCAAGAAAGGCGAGTCCACCACCTATTTCACTGCTGAGTAGCTCTTACTGACAGGAAGTTCTTCCTGACGTTGAGTCGGAATTTCCTTTCTTGTAACTTGAATCCATTGGTTCGAGTCCTACCCTCCAGAGCAGGAGAAAACAAGTTTATTCCCTCTTCCATGAAACAGCCCTTGAGATATTTGAAGATGGTTATCATCTCTCCTCTCAGTCTCCTCTTTTCCAGGCTAAACATGCCCAGCTCCCTCAACCGTTCCTCATAAGGCTTGGTTTCCAGACCCTTCATCACCTTGGTTGCCCTCCTCTGCACACGTTCTATTTAATGTTATCTTACTTGGTTGCCCCAGCCACTCTGGGCAGCTTCCAACATATTTAAAAAAACATAATAAAACATTAATCATTTTTAAAAAACTTCCCTATACAGGATCGCTTTTAGACAGCTCGGGGGTCAGATAACTCTATGTTGTTGTTGTTTAGTATTTAGTCGTGTCCGACTCTTCGTGACCCCATGGACCAGAGCACGCCAGGAACTCCTGTCTTCCACTGCCTCCTGCAGTTTGGTCAAACTCATGCTGGTAGCTTCAAGAACACTGTCCAACCATCTCGTCTTCTGTCGTCCCCTTCTCCTTGTGCCCTCCATCTTTCCCAGTAATAGGGTCTTTTCCAGGGAGTCTTCTCTTCTCATGAGGTGGCCGAAGTAGTGGAGCCTCAGCTTCACTATCTCCATACCCTTCAACATTTATCCAATGAAAATAGATCCTAAAGAAAAGTGGGACATTCCAGGATCAAATCAGAAACCAGGACGGCTTCTCTAAATCAGGGACATCCCTGGAATAATTGGGACACTTGGAAGGTCTGCAGTCAATCCTAGACTGCATGGGGTTAGGGACAGTGAGAGTTGTAGTCAAACAACATCTACAGGTATGGAAGTGAGAGCTGGACCATAAAGAAGGCTGATCGCTGAAGAATTGATGCTTTTGAATTATGGTGCTGGAGGAGACTCTTGAGAGTCCCATGGACTGCAAGAAGATCAAACCTCTCCATTCTGAAGGAAATCAGCTCTGAGTGCTCACTGGAAGGACAGATCGTGAAGCTGAGGCTCCAATATTTTGGTCACCTCATGAGAAAAGAAGACTCTCTGGAAAAGACCCTGATCTACAGGGCACCAGATTGGGGAGGCTGGGTTTGTGTGTAGGCCTAGGGCTTCATTCAATTTCTCATCGACTGTATAACCTTGGGCCATTCGCCATTCCTTAGCCTAAATCAGCCTTTCTCAACCTTGGGTCCCCACATGTTGTTGGACTACAACTCCCATCATCCCTGACTGCTGGTCCTTCTAGCTAGGGATGATGGAAGTTGTAGTCCAACAACATATGGGACCCAAGGTTGAGAAAAGCCGGCCTATGCAGGGTTGTTGTGAGGATAAAATGGAGCAGAAGGGTGGGGGGAGAATAGGCCTTGAACTCCAAGTTTTCCCCCCATGTTTAATGTTTTATTATGTTTTTATATATGTTTGAAGCTGCCCAGTGCTGGGGCAACCCAATAAGATGAGTGGGTATAAATAGTAAAATTATCATGATGCAAAGGGACGTCCCTATTTTCATCAGAGAAATGTTGGAGGATATGGAAATACATAACAAATGTATATCCGCCCCCCCCCATCCAGCACTTGTACCAGTGACTGGTCCCGCTGAACTCAGTGGAGCTTACTTCCAAGTAAACATGCATAATCTCAGGCTGCCAGGCCCATCTAATTGGGCCATAAGGAGTTCTGCTGGATGTTTTCAGAGACGGAGTATGATTAGCACTGATTGCTTTCTGTACGTTTATTTTTGTCCTTAATTGGACATTCATTGAAGGAGAGGCATTATTAAGAAGGCAGAGCATTTTCCTCTCTCCAATTTTTATTCTCAAGTAAAACTAGTTAGCTGCCACGCAGCATTCCGCCCTCCCCCTCTTTATGAAAAATGCCAGCTATTTTAACTTGTATTTTGACTAGTCTGCCTCTCTGTCTTTGCTTTCTGCATCCAAGTATCTATCAATAAAATATTACGGCTCCAATGACTCTATTCATTGAACAGCAGGGGGAGAAAAATCTTCTGGGATCTGTCACCTGATTCTCTGGGGGGTGGGGTTCCAGCAAGTTGTCTTCCCACATGGCATTGCTTTAAGTGCAATGAAATTCTTCCGTGCTTTCAACTAAATTGAGAATTCTGTTTGAAAAGGCGACGTTCTCCACGGGCCTTGACTCCAGCCAGATTTATCTTTCATTTCCCAGTTTTCAACTGATGTACAGCAGAAACTCCTCACCGGAAATAAACGTTAGTGTGACATACTTGAAAGCAAGAATGGAAGCCTTTCATTGTTCCTCATTGATTAAAAGTTGTGTCTGCAGCGCCCGCTGCTGACGAGGATTTCATAGGCGAGTAAAGGAAACCGTAATCGAACAATGAAGTAATAAAACACAAATGAAAAACAAGAACCGTAAAACGGAGTAGCACGGCAATGAAATGAAAGGAAATGAAAATCAATATAGAGCAAGCATAACAACAGCTGGACCTCAAAGCTAGGACAGGAATGGTTTTTACCTGCCTTCAGAAAGCCAGCAGGGAGGAGTCTGTGCAAATGTCTCTTGGGAAAATGTTCCTTGATATTGGGGCTACCACAAAAAAGACTCTGCTCATATATATCATATAATCCAGCCAAATGTTAAGCACTCTAAGCTCCAGGGATTTAGGAACATAGGAAGCAGACTTCCTCCCTCCCTCCCTCCCTCCCTCCCTCCCTCCCTCCCTCCCTCCCTCCCTCCTTCCTTCCTTCCTTCCTTCCTTCCTTCCTTCCGTATACTTAGGGTTGCCATACGTCCAGAATTTCCCAGATATTGCCAGGATTCAACCGTTGGAAACAGTGTCCAGGCGGAAATTGCTTAAATCGCTTAAAATTTGGACATATGGCAACCCATGTCGGAAGTGGGATATGTAGATTTTGGCGAATTTCCTTTAAAATAGCTTTAATTTTTTTTTTTTGAGATCTTGCCAAAAAAAGCTGAACAACTTTTGTGTCCAGCTTTTCACCTTTTGAAATATGGCAACCCTGGTATACTACCTTTATCTTCCAAGGAATTCAAGATGATATACATCGTTTTCCTCTCCATTTCATCCTCACAAGAACCCTGTGAGGTAGGTTAGGCTCAGAGATGTTGACTGGCCCAAGGTCACCCAGTGAGCTTCATTGCTGAGTCAGGATTCGAATCCTGCTCTCCCAGGTCCTAGTCTAACACTCTAACCATTACACCACACTGGCTTTAAAAAAAAAATTATACCCAATAATAGAAAGATAAAGTCGTAGGGACCCTAATGACAATAAAATGAAGATTATTATTGAAAGTTGAATGCAAACGTATGCTAGTGTATGTGAATAAAATACAGAATTACAAATACAACTTTTCCAAACTAGTCACCGTATATAAAAAAATGCAGTTCTTCAAATAGTACAGATAATAATAACAAGATCTCCAGGATTTTATTTCATACTTCAGAAAAAAACTGGAGAATTATTTGTGAATGGCAGCCATTAATTCCCTTTCAATTTTTCTTTCCGTTTTTTTCTTCCTTTCAGGAATATGTTATTTCCAAGGCCTTTTTTCCACAGCCGGAACTCAGTTCTGGCACTTCTCAAGTGAGCGCCATTGCCATTCTAAGAGAACCTCTAAGAATCCCAGCACCTCTTTTTCTCAAAAATAGAATGGGTTATTCCCATAAATCTTGAAAGCATAAGACAAAAATAAAAAAGTGGTTATCCATTAAATATAAGAATATGCATATGTATGGAACATGGTAAATAATTAAAATAACTACTACACGCAGTTGGGCATTTGAGTTCACCCTAAAGAGTTGTTACTACAGGAATGGCTAGCTAGAAAGCTGCAATATAAACAGGCATTTTTAAAAATAAAATACTCTACCTGGAAATGCCAGAAATTGAACATGGAACTTTCTGCATGCAGAGCAAAAGCACTATAGCTCTTCAGTAGGTGTGAGTGTGTTTCAGATTTTTAAATCAATGGAAATTAAAAGGGCTTAACCTTTTCAGGCTCATGCCCCCTAGTTCTCTGCATGGACATTTGTAAAGAGAGAAAGAAAATAACATTTGGATCCTTAACTGAAGATTTCTGCTGACCCCAGGATACTAAATTCCGTACCAGAGGAATGATTAGCAAATCTATTGCCTGTTACAGCAGTTAACTTGAAGGTCAAGACTCTTTCGCCAAGATATTGTTGCTTCGTCACACAAGTTCAATTTCTGCAAAGATCTTTTATCACATTTTTAATCTTTCTTATTGAACAGTTCTACATTTGGGGCATTAATGAGAAGCTCTTGACCAGGCAAGGTCATTGCCTAGTTCCTGGCAGACGTGACTGCTGTCCAAAATGGAATAAATAACTGCAGGGATAACTGTGAGCATAGGGCTGTCATGATATTAACCTGTTAGCAAGCCGCCTCAGCGGATATGCATTTCACAAACTGTTGCATAGTCTCTCCAATTTCTGAGTGCTGTGAGATTCCGGGGGTTACCTAGGTTTTGTGTTTCCTTTGGGGCAGCCTTTATGATTTATAGTGTATTCACACATATATACAACCTGAGTCTGCGATGGAGGGGGTCACAGCATGAACTCCCCGAGAGGGCCTTGTTTCCTTCGTAGCCGCAGGTTTGGATTCAAATGGAAATCAAATATTGCTCTGTCTCTCAGCTTGCTGTTTTTCTTCTAGCTTAAATCACTCCAACCTCTCTGCTCTCAACCCTGCCTTTGTCTTTCTACCTACCCATGAGTTGGGGGAGCTGGGGGAGGGCCTCCCACCCATTTTTCATCTTGCACAGAGCCCCTTCCTTTGTTCCCTTAATGACCCATTGCCTCACCAGGAAGCTAGCCTGGCTACTCAAGAATAGAACCCCTCCAAAACTCCTAACAATGCAAACAATCTCTTCTTCTTTGGCAATCACTCATAGCCGAGTAAGATTGTCTTCCATGAACACGGTTTTAACAGTGAGTCCGTAAGTGACTGTGGAGGCCAATTCTGGATCCACACGTCCTTCCACAGTGGGGACATAGGTTTCCGGACGGGAGTTGATCACGGTGAGGGTTTGCCAAGCGTGCCTTCTTCTTAGCACGTTTCTCCCTTGCGTCCTGAGTTCAAGCATCTTCAAAGCCCAGGACACCTTTGATAAAGGCTGTTCTCCAACTGGAGCGCTCGCATGCCAGTTTTTCCCAGTTGTCAGTGTTCATACTCCTTTTTTTATATTTGCCATCAGAGAGTCTTTGAATCTCTTTTGTTGACCACCAGCATTACACTTTTCATTTTTAAGTTTGGAATAGAGTAGTTGGTTTGGAAGACGATAATCAGGCATCTGCACAACATGACCAGTCTGACGAAGTTGATGTTGAAGAATCACTGCTTCGACACTGGTGGTCTTTGCATCTTCCAGTACACTGGCATTAGTTCGCCTGTCTTCCCAGGTGATGTGTAAAGTTTTCTGGAGACACTGTTAATGGAATCTTTCGCGGAGTTGGAGCTGGCATTTATAAGTGGTCCACGTTTCTCAAGCATACAATCTAGGAGTCTTGTGAATAAGGGTCTTTAGGCATTGACAAGAGTGAGTCTTGGCAGATTTATCCAGTCACTTCGCAGGTCTTAAAAACTGGGATATTTTCTGAGCACACACAATGTTGGAAGACAGGGTGAGCGTTGGTCCGTTGCCTTGAGAATGCAATCCATTCCCTACTTTCCAAGAGGGCAATTCACTACATTTTGTAGTGAAACTGATTGGTTGCATAGCATTGTGATGTCGCCTTCCTTGGTATGTGCTCCCTGATTGGCTTGAATAACACAGTAAGGGAGCAGGAGGGAATTGGTAAAGGTTAAAGGGTAAAGGACCCCTGGACGGTTAAGTCCTATCAAAGGTGATTATAGGGTTGCTGCGCTCATCTCACTTTCAGGCGAGGGAGCCGGCGTTTGTCCACAGACAGCTTTCCGGGTCATGTGGCCAGCATAACTAAACCGCTACTGGTGAAACGGAGGACCATGACGAGTGCCAGAGCTCACGGAAACAAATAAATAAATAGATGCAACTAGTTAAAAGAGGCACATTTAGATTTTTGTTTTTCTAGTCAGCAAACTTTTTCAGCAGGGGGCCGGTCCACTGTCCCTCAGACCTTGGGGGTGGACGGCGGACTATATTTTGAAAAAAATATATGAACGAATTCCTATGCCCCACAAATAACCCAGAGATGCATTTTAAATAAAAGGACACATTCTACTCATGTAAAAGCATGCTGATTCCTGGACCGTCCAAGGGCTGGATTTAGAAGGTGATTGGGCCGCATCCTGCCCCCGGGCCTTAGTTTGCCTACCCATGGTCTAGGGATACTGGTTATTGCTCCCATTATTCTTTTGGCAGCCGAGATTTGGGGCTAGCATTATTTGAAGCCTCGCTGACAATAATTCCCACCCTCAAAATCTTCTTTGCTGAAATGTGAAATAACGTCCCCTGGCCCTTGCTGTATTCAACATCCTTTCCCTCTCACTGGCTTGTAATGACTTGTACAAAGCAGCCATTTTGCTGAAATCACAGTGTAGACATGGTTTTCAATCAATACCTTGTAAAAACACTATTTTCCCTCCCCGCTTGCGTCTTTGATATTGCAATGTGCGCTTATACCTGTTGGCTGTATGAGGTATTGGCTTTCGTCTTCCGACTTGCCTGTTATCACCTTCCACTTTTCTGTGCTGTTGCTGGGGGTCTTGTTTGAGGAGCTTAACGTTCAGTCAAATAAAGGAGCAGCAGCAGCTGCCTTAGGGCTATTGTAGTGTGCGTTTATCACAGGATGTTTCCCGCCAAAGAGGAAATCCAACTGGGCTCTGTCATGAGTACACAATGCCTCCATCTGCTCTCCCTGAAATCAATGGGAACATTTCCGAGACTGAAAGATGGGTTACAGAGAAATATTACAGAGGCGGGTCTTGTTGAAACAAAGACTTTGTTCCTCTTGGTTGTTAGAACTCTCACTGAAAGTAAGGATGAACCTGACCTGGGGAAAGTTCACAAACACAGCCTTGTGGAAGGCACCTATTGCTCAGGATCAGGGACGTCACTAACTTCTCAGCTCCCTGGCACAGTTGTGTAGCTGCATTTGTGAAAACCAAGGCATATGAGGAACGGTTGAAGGAGCTGGGTATGTTTAGCCTGGAAAAGAGGAGACTGAGAGAAAATATGATAGCCATCTTCAAATATCTCAAGGGCTGTTTCATGGAAGAGGGAACAAACTTGTTTTCTCCTGCTCTGGAGGGTAGGACTCGAACCAATGGATTCAAGTTACAAGAAAGGAAATTCCGACTCAACTTTCTGATAGTAAGAGCTGTTCAACAGTGGGATGGACTCCCTTGGGAGACTGTGGACTCTCCTTCCTTGGAGGCTTTTAAGCAGAGGTTGGATGACCATCTGTCATGGATGCATTAGTTGAAATCCTTGCATTACACCAGGTTGGACTAGACCAGCGGTTCTCAACCTGTGGGTCCCTAGATGTTGTTGGACTACAACTCCCATCATCCCTGAGCTCTGGCCTTGGTAGCTGGGGTGATGGGAGTTATAGTCCAACAACATCTGGGGACCCACAGGTTGAAAAAGGCTGGACTAGAGGATCCTTGGGGTCCCTTTCTACTCTACAGTTTTGTGACCCTAAACGTTGTGGTTGGGAAGCAAGATGGAGGGTGAATCGGTCGGTATAAATATAGATGCATGCATGCTGTGCTTTTTTTAGTAAGGTGAGAAGCCCACCTCTTCAAAGTGTGGCACGTTGTCTTTCAGGCACCCCCTAAACTAATGTTCTTCAGCCTGGAACATCAGCCTGGAACCCATCATCCGCAGCCATCTTAGCTGATGGCCAGGGTTGGTGAGAATTGTTGGGCAGCAATATCTGAGGACTCAAGGTTAGCAAGCTTCCATTTTCCTGAGTCAGACCATTGGTCCTGTGATAAGAATTTTAAGGTCTTAGATATATAATAAATGTACCAACCAAGCACGTACATAGATCAGCACAGGAAGACCAACCTGAAACCATTTTTGATTCCCAAACTGACCCAATGTTTACTCTGCAAGGTCAAAGGAAAATGGAAAGGCCTCCCCATTGTCTTTTCCTCCACAAATCCTGTCTTAAGTGTATGTCTGTGTTTGAATAGGGTGAGCCTGTGACCTGGCTCAGGAACTAAGTATTTATCATTACAAAGGCCAGGCCAGGCTCCTCAGGGTATCCAATCAAGTGAGCCTTAACAGGTAACCTGTCAGACGAGATAAGCAACACACTCAGATTTCTGCTGTAGACTGCCTTTTCTGTGATGTAGGTATGATGTATCAGGGGGTGGTCTTTGGTTACACCCCTTCTTTGATGCATGTATGATGTATGGAGGGGTAGTCTTGAGCTCCAGGGCAGGGAATTTAAAATGTCTATATAAGGGCAGGTACACCTTGGTTCTGGGTTCCTCCTCCTTTCCTGCGTGTGAGGGGATCACCCTGTTGCAACAGATCAATAAAGATCAGGCTTACTAGCTGCTTTGCTTCTCAATATTCTCTGGTTGGCCTCTGTTATTTTCTCCTACCAATAGGGAACCTACGTAAGGACACTATATGGGCTCTTGGATACCCCATTAAGGGGGAAAGGGCAGATTTTGTTTAAAACAGTCCACAGAGCTCAGCTTCATCTACACTGAATGGTAGCGGCTCCACAGGATTTCAGACTGGGGTGTTTTACCAGCTGGACCCGGAGATGGCAGGGATTGAACCCGGGGCCTTCAAGAATGTGAAAACAGGGGACTTTCAGACTGTCCCTTCTACACGCAAATCAGATGCTCTGCCATGGAGCTACAGGCCTTTTTCCAAAGGTTGGAAAATATTTCCTTAAATCAACCTATGCCCTCTGGCATAGTAGAGGACACTATCCCATTGCCAGTGTTGAAGTACGTGGAGTGGGGCAGGGGATGACTTGTCCTTTGAGTCAGGGATCAAGACGTCATTCATTGGGCCTGATTTATTGCTCCAGGAGATTTGTGTTAACAGCCCCTATCCAGAATCCAAAGGACTGTGTTGGGAAATGAAAATAAATTACGCACTGACACACTCTGGTCACACACATGAGGTTCCTAAACCAGGAATTCTGTATTATTGTTCTAGAAGTGTCCCCAGCCGGGCAACCTGCTTTCAGGTTTGCTATTGGAATTGGGGTTCTTGGATCATAAGGGATTTGTCTTTGTCTCTTTGGGTGCCCCTGTCTCTGGTTCCATGTGGTCGTTAACACAAGCCTTCAGAGTGGCTTTGGTTTAGCAACAAAAACACAGAGGACAATATCTGCTTCTAGGAAGATGCTTGTTTTGACAGCGAAAGCTTAGAGGATGAATGGACACAGGTGCCGCATTTGCTTGCAGCAAGCATATTTTGTTCAGCCAATATCATTTTGGCCTAGTGGAAAATGAAAGGCACAGTAGGCTAAACAGCTTTTTTATTAAAACAGCTGCAGTATTTCTTTAGTATGCCCTGAAAATAGTGACAGTCTGTCACTATTTTCTAATGCATGGGTGTGAAATCTCTGGCCTGTGAGCCAAATTTGGCCCACCAGGCCTCTCCGTTTGATCCATAAGCCCAGCTTGCACAAATACATACTCCTCAACCATCCCAATTTAAGGAGGACACCCTGAAATTACAGAAGCCATCCTGACTGGCTTCTGATTGGATCCAGGAATGTCCCGTTTTTGGGTCTGCCCCACTGTTGCGAGTTAGTTGGCTTGTGCTAGAGCACTGGACCAAAAGATGCTCAGGGTTTTTGGGGGGTGTCGCACTCTCACACAAATCATCTGGCTCACACCAGAGCGCCAGACCAAAAGATGTTCATTTTTTTGGTCTTGCACGCTCGTACAAGTCGCCTATGAGGAGCTAGGGACCAAAATGTGAGCATCCCAATTTTGATCAGTGGGATATTGGAGGGTATGCAAACACAGTTGATTGGGAGGTATCGTGCAACAAGCCCACTTCCTGGAATTATCGGACTTTTTACGATAAAGAACATGGTGGGGAAATGCACTCGATACATCATCTAACCTCCCCACCAACAAATCATGTTAAATGCTAAGTAAATAGCCAGCATAATCTAATCTCCTTGCAAGTGTAAAAGGCTGAATGCTCAATAAACAGGTCATCTGGAAGTGCCAATATTGTGTGTATCAGAACATTAACAGTACTTCATTAGGGCATGTCTCCCCCCCCCCCCACAATGGACAAGCTGTGTTCCGTATTGGAAAGGAACGCTGCAGTTTAATACAAAAGCAAGCTTAGTAAATATCAGCATCCGTGCACAGGGCTTTGCTGATTTTACTATCCCTGGAAGCAAGTGTTGAAACTAATAAGCTTATCGCACCTCATCCTCTTGTATGGCTTGGTGATCAGGGCCTCATTAGAAAGAAGATAGTTTAAATAATGAAATGCGATCAATGAAACTGCATGAAAAATGGTTTGGTGTAAAAGTAGTGCAATGCATGCTGGGTATTATCAGAGATCTGTGCATTGACTATTTTGGGCATCATTAATCCAAATGCTCTCTTCTGTGTTGAAATAGGAGTCATTATGAGACTTAAATGAATGGCAGCCACAGTGCAATAGTCTGTTGTTCAGATACATATCCATACTAGAAGCAGTGTTATTAACTGTCTATTTCATTCAAATTGTGCGCTGAATGTAGTTGGTATCATTTTTTCTTCCTTTGTATTGTTGTTTAGGGTGCCTCTGGTCTGTCAATATTTTGCAATGTTATGATATTACTACCATTCATTTCAATGCAAAGGAAACACAATGCAAATTGGGGAACGGGCATAATTAGGGCTGACAATATTCACTGGATTGATTTTGCATTGCAAAATTCAGAGAAATGCAAATTTCAAAGGAAACTTGTGTTTCAGTTTGCATATTGTTTAGGAAATTGCAAATCAGGTAGGTTTGCCTTTAAATATGCACTGCATCAAATTCCCCGTTATAAAAATTCTAAGCTGTTACAAATGACATGCACACACACACACACACACAAACCACATGTCTGAAATAGTACAGAGAACAAGACCAAAGCCATTTTTAGCCTACAGTTGAACTCTGAAACCCCCTCCAAAACAGATAGTAGGAAGTTCTCGATAAAACCTTTCCTGATAGACATGTGTTCCTTACACTTGCTAATCCCTCAAATCCTGTAAATAAATTAACTTTTCACCACCCCTCTGTGAAACCTGTCTGACAAGTATCTGTTGCAAGTAGAGCAGACCTGTCAAAAGAGCATCTTCTGTGTATGAGCAGGGATAGGTATGAGAATGGATTCAAGAACCATTCCTAAAGAATGGTCCACACTGGCCAGGAAAAGGCAATCAGCAAGCATGATCAGGTATCTTGACAGACAGCAGGCAAGTCATACTCTCATATTTCTGCCTCTTTTCTGTTACGTTTGGATGATGGTTGTCTCAGGCAATTTCTAAAGCCTTTAAAAGCTGCTACATACCTCTTTTCTGGGTCCCCTCACCTTCTTGCAAAGTGGGGTGGACTCTGTTCCGTCAGAAAAGTTCTGCCTTGCTTTCTTCAACAGTTTCCTGCCTCCACTCATTCCTCTCTGACCGATAAAGAACTTGGGGGATACTTGGTCCCTTGATGGGGAGTTGGGCTGTGAAAGCCAACCCCATATTTCCTTATAACACCCCACCCCTATTACCAGACTTTTTGTGTCCCTATTTTCCAGGGACAGTCCCAGATTTACAGAAGCTGTACCAGTTTCTGATTTGATCCTGGAATGTCCCACTTTTCCCTAGGACGTCCCCATTTTCCTTGGAGAAATGTTAGAGGGCATGGAGTTATGTGACCTCTGAGCCAAGGAGATCAGTAACCAAATAACCTTTAGAAGACATCTGAAGGCAGCCCTGGATAGGGAAGGTTTTCTTTATAAAATGTTTAATGTTTTATTATGTTTTTATATATTTTGGAAGCTGCCAGAGTGGCTGGGGTAAACCAGTTAGATGGGTGGGGTATTATTATTATTAATAATAATAATAATACAGTCATACTTCGGGTTACAGACGCTTCAGGTTGCGTGTTTTTCGGTTTGTGCACCACGCCAAACCCGGAAGTACTGGAACGGGTTACTTCCTGATTTCGGCGCTCGCGCATGCGCAGAAGCTCTAAATCGCACTTTGCGCATGTGCAGAAGCACCGAATTGTGACCCACATGTGCAAACACTGTGGGTTGCGAACGTGCTTTCACAACCCAAGTGTCAATAATAATAATAATAATACAATAGGATGTCCCATTTTCATTGGAGAAATGTTGGAGGGTGTGTATTACCAGTCCAGGGTGTCTTCAACAGCAGCTTGAGAAATTAAGTAGGTGAAGTTATCTCCATGCCAGGAAAGGCTTTGCCTGCCACACTTCTGCCTGTGAAGGTGTTGTTAAACTCACGGGAGCAGAAAAAGCTGCCATTCCTCTTGACAATTCACCCCCACCCGCTATTCTTGCAGTCTTCTTCAGGCAGTGAAAGCAAGAAGTTTATTTTCCTTTGGCAAAGAAACCTGTTCTTCCTGCCCAAATAAGTTGTTTCAGCTTGTTTTTCTGCTGTTAGAAAAAATGCAGATTGCTCCACAAGTTCCTCACAGATGAGCGGATCCTTTTGCTGGCTCCACAGGTAGAACAGGTTTGGAAATGCTTCTGTCAAAGGTCAAATTGACAAACTGCACGCAAATCGGCACAAAATGGAGGCACTGAAGTCGGATGCAGGCAAGGTCCTGAAACATGCAATGCTTAGACTCTGAAAGGCAAACCCAGGCTGACGAATCGTGCCTTCTTGGGCATCTTTCCAATAAAAAAAAGAAATGTGGGGCTGTTTGGAATTCTGAGCCAGTTCCAAGAAGGTGAAGTGTGTCTGTAGCTGGAATGCAAATGACTTCTCAAAAGGCAAATATTTAATCTCAGCCTTTCTTCCAAGTGTGTTGAATGCCGTTGGTTAGAAAACGGGCATGAGATTGGGTTTTTAAATATTATTATTATTCTCAGAGAAAGAAAGCATAAATAGCACCATGAGAGGAGAGTTTCAAGAGATCATTCAGAGGGCTGAGTTTGTCCTTGTTGCATATGAACCGAAATAGCATTTTGAGACTGTCTCTCATTACTCATGTGTGGAATGCAGGATACAAAATTGAAGGCTGCTGTTATAAACCAACTAGCTAACTAGCTAGCTAGCTAGCTAACTAACTAACTAGCTAGCTAACTAACTAACTAACTAACTAACTAACTAACTAACTAACTAACTAGCTAACTAGCTAACTAACTAGCTAACTAGCTAACTAGCTAACTAACTAATTCTCCCTAATCTTAGCCAGACTTTAAAACAGAGGTGGCAAACTAGCACTCACTGGAACAAATTAGGCCTTGGGAACAGCTGTAAGGGCACTTCCAGAAATGCTTTTTCTATTGTGCATTGACAACAATTTATGCTCATGATAGTATCAGGGCGGTTATGTGTGATTCAGCTTTCAATACAGTACTGTTCACATCTGCAAAAGCTTTTGGACAGACATACGACTTTGTTTCCAGTCGTTCCATATCCCATAACTTCCTGCTGAAATCCTGTGACTGTTTTGTACCACAAATGTCCCCCTTTATTTTTAATGCTGCTTTCGTTGAGCTATAGCACAAGACTGCACCTCCAGATGGCAGTGATGTGGTAACACTGGGGTAGCAGCGCAGAACAACCAAATAATAATAATAATAATAATAATAATAATAATAATAATAATAATGTTATTCTTGAATGCCGCCCAACTGACTGGGTTGCCCCAGCCACTCTGGGTGGCTTCCAGCAAAATATAAAAACACAATGAGACATCAAAGATAAACAAAAACTTTAATGGCTTTTATACCTCCTCACAACACACAACACACAGACATCTCTTCTCCTCAGACTGTTTACACTCTGCAATGACAGACAGCTCCTTGCTGATCAGGCCTGCCCTTGGCTGTATCTCTGACAACATCAATATTAATGCTGTTTGAGGTGAGCCTCTGAGTACAGCTGCCCTTGAAGCATTTGCATTGACTTCTTGATCTACTTTAGAAGCCACACCTTCCTCTCTTTTTGTCTCAGTGTCACTTTAAAGCTGACGGTTGAGCCAAGTGTCTCCCTCTCAGTAGTCTGAAAACCTTACGGGGATATTGATCCTTTCTCCCGTATTTTTCGCTCTATAAGACGCACCGGACCACAAGATGCACCCAGTTTTTGGAGGAGAAAAACAAGAAAAAAATATTCTGAATCTCAGAAGCCAGAACAGCAAGAGGGATCGCTGCGCAGTGAAAGCAGCAACCCCTCTTGCTGTTCTGGCTTCTGGGATAGCTGCGCAGCCTGCATTCGCTCCATAAGATGCACACACATTTCCCCTTACTTTTTAGGAGGGAAAAAGTGAGTCTTATGGAGCGAAATATACGGTACTTCCTCTGCGGAATGCAAGTGGGGTTTGCGTGGTGAGGAAGACCAAACACCAGGAGGGAAAAATCAAGCGGGCCGTACCTCAAAACAGTATGAAAAAAAAGAATTTCTTCAAAATAATAAAACATGCTTATAAAATGCCCAACACATTTTGGCAAAAATATAACTCTGTGGTAGAGCATCTGTTTTGCGTGTAGAAGGACCCAGGTTCAACCCCTCCCAAGCCTGAAACCATGGAGAGAAACTGCCAGTTTGTGTAATCAGGTACTGAGACAGGTATGGCCTCGGCCCAGTAAACCTGAAGGAGCGTCTCCACCCACATCATTCTGCCCAGACACTGAGGTCCAACTCCGACGGCCTTCTGGCGGTTCCCTCACTGAGAGAAGTGAGGTTACAGTGAACCAGGCAGAGGGCCTTCTCGGTTGTGGCGCCAGCCCTGTGGAACACCCTCCCATCAGATGTCAAGGAAATAAGCAACTATCTGACTTTTAGAAAATATCTGAAGGCAGCCCTGTTTAGGGAAGTTTTTTAGTGTTTGATGCTTTATCGTGTTTTTAATATTTTCTTGGGAGCCTCCCAGAGTGGCTGGGGAAACCCAGCCAGATTGGCGGGGTATAAATGTTGTTGTTGTTAGTATTATTACTTCCAGTTTGTATAGACAGGTACAGTCATATCTTGGGTTACAGACGCTTCATGTTGTGTGATTTCGGGTGTGCACCGTGCCGAACCCGGAAGTACTGGAACAGGTTACTACTGGGTTTCGGCACTTGTGCATGCACAGAAGCACTAAAAGTTGCGCTTTGTGCATGCACAGAAGCGCAAAATCGCAACCTGCATGTGCGCAGATGGGTTGCGGACACTGCGCTTTGCGAACGTGCTTCCCTCATGGACCACGTTCGCAATCCAAGCGTCCACTGTACTGAGCTAGACGGAGCAGCAGCCTGACTTATTATAAGGCATCTTCCTGTGTTCTTCAGGGGCACAATGTTGTTGTTTTCCTACTAAGGCAACCTCACTAAAAGTTTGAGTTGTTTGGGTGATGTTGCCACGGCAGGATTTTTTTTATTTTTTGGTGCTCTTGGAAAAGGCCTAATTGACCTGGAGGTCCACCTGTCAGGATTCTTTAGTTGTGATCCCTGCATTGCAGGGGTTGGAGCAGACAACCCCATGGGGTTCCAGCTCTGCAATGCTATGGTTCTGTGATTCTATGCCTCTGGCATTTCATAAGCGCATTTTCCTGTATGAAGTTTTACCTCCTTTCACAGAATCGTAGAATTCCCTTTCCCCTTCTGCAGAAGATGGAACCTGACAGGTTTCAAGCCACATTATTTATGTTTTTACAAGAAGGTTTGGTCAAGAGCACCTTAATTAGCACCCTGCAGAAAATGCCGCGTTTGGCTTTGTTAGCGCCATATGGTGACTCTGGACAAGCTGGGCCTTTCTAGATGGTAAAAGCTCAATCCAGGCAAAGTTAAGTGCTTTTAATTTCAAGAGATGCAAGTAAGTTCTGCACTAGTTGAATCTTGTGCTGCATTCTGGAGTAATGTTTTTGGGTGCAGCCAATGGACATTGAGGCCCGGCGCGATGTCCTGACATCGCTCCACATCCGGTTTCACATTCGGCCTCGATAATGGGGGGCCCTGACCCCCAAAAATAAAAAGATTGAGGGGGCCTGTGGCGATCACACAGGGCCCCCGGACGTTTGACGGTCTATTGACCCTGTGCCACCACTGTAATAGCTTTCTTCGCTGCCACCAACCCATTTCTCCTCACGGGTACACACAGAGTCCAGTCAGTTGTTAACATTAACAAATAATCAAGTTTATTTTATAGGCATGAACAAGCTTATGGTTGCAGTTAAATTTTCTTGGCAGTTTCTTAATCTTAGTTCCTTAATTGTCCTATTCGTTCCTAACAACTTCAAACTGACTCCACCTAATAATTCCTCTTGCTCTTTCACCACACAACTCGACCAACCCACAGACTATTCTTCCCTCTTCCTTCTTCAACTCCCAACTCTCAACTGACTTTCACACAACTCCAATTCTCACTCTAACTCCTCCCCTGGGGTTCTCACTGGCCACTCACATCACACTCATTTTAACCCTTTCCTTATGACCCACCTAGGAGGCAAACGCCACAGGGCCCAAAGAGCCTCGGCCCCCTGAAGCCAGGACTGATGCACACGACTAACAGCATTTTGAGACTTCTCTGAAAACCATTCCTACCTCCTTAAAAGGCTTATTGAGAACAGGTTGGGAATGAAATAATTGTGTACAGCTGAAATAATTGTGTACAGCTGAAAACTCTGGCAGTATTAAGATAAATACAACAGTGTAAACAAGTTTTGATGGATGCAATAATGGAATACTGATGCAATAATGGAATACTGAATGGTATATCTTTTTTTTTTTAATTTTCTGTTTTACAATCTTAAGGATGTAAAAATGAGTACTTTAAATTGTAAAACAGAAAATTAAAAAAAAAAGATATACAAAAAAAGAGAGAAGAGGCTGGGAATGGAGTTACTGCCACAGCCATGGTCTGGCCAGATATGGTGATAATTGGTGGAAGGCAGAAGTGGAGCAGGCAGACCAGGCCCTCTGCCATTTTGGGTCCATCTCAATTTCACATTTATACATGCCCAAGTGTGTTCTGCCCTGTTTCTTCATTCGTCTGTGAATTTCCCCTCCAAAAAAATCCACATGAAAGCAGGCATTCTATCACTAAATACATATTTGAATACATATTTTAGTTTGATATACACATTTCTATTCTTGAGGAATTGGTGCTTTTGAATTATGGTGCTGGAGGAGACTCTAGAGAGTCCCATGGACTGAAAGAAGATCAAACCTATTCATTCTGAAGGAAATCAGCCCTGAGGGCTCACTGGAAGGACAGATCCTGAAGCGGAGGCTCCAATACTTTGGCCACCTCATGAGAAGAGAAGACTCCATAGAAAAGACCCTGATGTTGGGAAAGATGGAGGGTACAAGGAGAAGGGGACGACAGAGGACGAGATGGTTGGACAGTGCTCTCGAAGCTACCAGCACGAGTCTGACCAAACTGCGGGAGGCAGCGGAAGACAGAAGTGCCTGGCGTGCTCTGGTCCATGGGGTCACGAAGAGTCCGACACAACTAAATGACTAAACAACTACAACATTATTGTTAGCATTACTATTATATTTATTTATGTCCCACCTTTTCCTCAGAAGAGGACTGTCTTCCCTTCTTGTGACATGGGATCTCTGAGACAACGAATGAAACTGTGTTGCTAGAAATCTGAACTATCCCAACTGAAATTAAGAGAACGCGTTAAATGCTTGTGCTTAATTGGCTTTGAGAGCTAATTAGGGGCTGAAGGAGTCTTGGGAATTGCTGAGAACACTCACACTTGCACTTACAGTATGAGAGGTAAAGTGGCAAAGCATCGCTTCCCAGGAGTTGCTCTCTTGGGAACAATTACAAGTGTAAAGGCTACGCTCACATGGGGGGGGGGGGATATGTCATAGTACAAAAGTGCTCATAAAGGAAGATGAGGGAGGGAATGTCTACACCACACATTCCTCCTGAATACTACTGTTGAGAAGTAAAGTAAAACAATATTTGAATGCTACCATGTTGGATTTCAAAATAAGACAGAAGGTTTTTTTTCTGATTTAAGTTTCTGGGACGATAATGCAGCTATTGTTCAGTTGTTTCTGGGTAGGTCCGGTCTAGACACAGTTTTTTCAAGATAAAGCTTTCTGTTGCAGGGAAATAAGGTTTCCCTAGCACATAAAAGGGCTATTTTATGCCCATCAGGACCAAAAATGTAATGTATTTCTAATCTTTGTTAATGTATTTTTAATCTTTGTTGGAAGCCACCCATGGGGAAACCCAACTAGATGGGTGGGGTACAAATAAATTATTATTATTATTATTATTATTATTATTATTATTATTATTATTAACAACAACTATTGAGTATCCTAGTTGCGTTTGCAGAGGGATGAGATGGGTGGTGTATGGTTTGTCAAGCTGGAAGGAGGCAACCCACCTAGAAGGAGGCTCCCCAGCTATGAAGTTTCCCCCAACCTCTTCCCAAATCTGGTTTCTGGAAGTGAAATAAATGGTGCAGAACAAGCAAGTGGCAAATTGCCTTGATCATATTTTGGCTTTGTTTTTTCTTTAGTAAGCACACACCATCGCAGCTTTGATCTTTAAACTTCTAGCCAACTTGTCCCTTATGAGTGTAAGAAGGAAATTGCTTGCTCAGACCAAAGCTCCCATCTCTTCCAGCATTCTGCTTTCCCCTCTGGCCAACCAGATGCCTTTGGAGAGCTCACAGTGATGGCCAGAAGGCAACAACTCTCCCCAACTGTTGCTCCCCATCAACTGCCATTCTGCCACTAAGCCTCAAGGTTCCATATAGTCACCAACTCCTTCTAACAGTGAACTCTGGAGCCAAACAGGACCACTGAGAAACAACATGGAAGCAAAATATAGTTCTTTCTTCCTAAATTTTTGGTATAGGAACTCAAGAGTGGCTTGTAAGAGCCATGCGGTCTGAGTTGGAGCAACCAGCTCAAGCCTCTTCACAAGCTGAGCTTCTCAGGTAGATTGAGGGAAAATAAAGGCTTGATGACCTAGTTCCTTCCAAGGTGAGGGGAAGTGGGTGAAGCAAAACCTGGCAGGACAGCATTAACCCCTTAATGCATTCATTAGACATAGGCCTGTTGTTTGAAGCTGGTTATCCCACAGGATGAACAACTTTGCCAGATCTGGCCTCTGTAAGTTTAGCATTTTTCCCCATCTGAAAATTCAGTTCTCCTAAAATGGACAGCAATTTGTGATTAAAATGAAAATTCATCAACATTTTGAGTGTGAATTTCTCCTAATAAAATTCAGTTTTGCCTAAAATGTACATTTGTGCCAGAGTTCCCTCCAATATGATGCATTTTGTGCCAGAGTTCCCTCCAATATGATGCATTTTGTCATGTTGCATGTGTTTTTCTGCACACTTGCCCCTGACAGATTCATTTCTGTACACAGTGTTTGGTTGCAGAAATGCTCAGAGACAGTGACTGGCCCAAGGCCACTCAGGGAACTTCATGGTTCAGTGGAGATTTAAACTCTGATCTCACAGTCCAACACTCCAACTACCACACAAAACTGGTCAGTGTCAATTTAGTTGAATGCCACCTTGTGAGGGTATGTAAGGCTTCAAGAAGGAGTTCCTTTGCTTGCCTTTTTATGCCTCCAAGGTAAGGTGGGGGAAAGTGAGAGAGGAGACTCAGGTGAGATCTGGGAAGGAAGGTTGGCACAAGTGACAGGGTTGCCTATCAGCCAATACAGCCTTTTCTCAACCTTGACTCCCCAGATGTTGTTGGACTACAACTCCCATCACCCCTGACCACTGGTCCAGCTAGCCTGGGATGATGGGAGTTGTAATCTAACAACATACAGGGACCTAAAGTTGAGAAAGGCTGGTCCAATGCATGCAAGGCTTCCTTCCCATTGTTCGGTCCCAGCTCCTGCCCACCTAGCAGTTCGAAAGCACATCATGTGCAAATAGATAAATAGGTACCACTCTGGTGGGAAGGTAAATGGCGTTTCCGTGCACTGCTCTGGTTCACCAGAAGCAGCTTAGTCATGCTGCCCGCATGACCCGGAAGCTTTCTGCGGATAAACGACAGCTCCCTCGGCCTATAAAGCGAGATGAGCGCGCAACCCCAGAGTCGTCCATGACTGGACCTAACAGTCAGGGGTACCTTTACCTTTTTTCTTCTTCCACGGAGCATCCTTTTACTGACAGCATCCCACGCACTCAGATTTGCATACTAGCGTTTTATTTCCACATTGGGCTTTATTCCCTCTCCTGTCGAGTTTAAAGACGTTAAATTATCAAGATCATAAATTAATCCACTGCTGATAGCATGGGAAAATAAAATGTTCTGTACCTGGTGCTGAAAAGTCAATAAAGTTGGTGCAGAGTCTCTCCATCTGGTAACCTAGCAGCCTTAGTGCCAATGCATTGCTAGTGTAAATGGAAAATCGGGCAATCAGCAGAAGGAACATCAACTGCTGCTCAGAACAAGCAATGGGAGCTTCTAACATGGGCTTAACAAATGCCTTTTTCAACAAAAAAATTCCCAGAGAACTAAAAGTAATTTCCTGTTTGGCTTCTGAGTTTGGGAGCAAACTACCATGGCAGGGAAATGCAGTAATCCTTAGAAGCCCCCACATGGCATAATTTGCTGCTACTTCAGTCTTAGGAAAGGAAGTGTGAGTGTGCCCCTTATTTAGATCTGTTTACTGAGCTCAGTTTTGGGGGGTGAATCTGTGTGTACAGTGCAGTGAATCAGCCCAGAAGCTGTAGAAGACCATGGTAGCAAACTCTGGGCTTCTGCTGATGTATTTAAGATACATCTTTTTTAAACAGATTTTAGACTCTTGAGTCTTGCCTTTAGGGGCAAATTTAAGCACATCGTTTTCCAGAGATGCCTTTGTGCCGATCTTATTTTTTTATAATTCAGACTTCATCTTTTCTAAGTGTTAAAGGTGCACAATCCTGTTGTGAACCCAGTGCTGTCCTCTTGGTCTGAGCAGTCAGGGAGAGAATCACAAGCAACTTGGGAAGAGAGTGTGTGTGTGTGTGTGTGTGTGTGTCAGAGAGAGAGAGAGAGAGAGAGAGAGAGAGAGAGAGAGAGAGAAAATAGAGCCAGTGTGATGTTGTGCTTAGGAGTTGTTATTATTGTTTAATCATTTAGTTGTGTCTGACTCTTCATGACCCCATGGACCAGAGCATGCCAGGTACTCCTGTCTTCCACTGCCTCCCGCGGTTTGGTCAAACTCATGCTGGTAGCTTTGAGAACACTGTCCAACCATCTCATCCTCTGTCGTCCCCTTCTCCTTGTGCCCTCCATCTTTCCCAACATCAATGTCTTTTCCAGGGAGTCTTCTCTTCTCATGAAGTGGCCAAAATATTGGAGTCTCAGCTTCAGGATCTGTCCTTCCAGTGAGCCCTCAGGGCTGATTTTCTTCAGAATGGAGAGGTTTGATCTTCTTGCAGTCCATGGGACTCTCAAGAGTCTCCTCCAGCACCATAATTTGAAAGCATCAATTCTTCGGCGATCAGCCTTCTTTATGGTCCAGTTCTCACTTCCATACATCATTACTGGGAAAACCATAGCTTTAACTATATGGACCTTTGTAGGCAAGGTGATGTCTCTGCTTAGGAGTAAGGAGACCCAAATTTACATCTCCACTCAGCTGCAGGACTTTGGCCAGACCTCCTACCTAACCGCTCTCACAGGATTGTTTTGAGGGGGAAGTAACCTAAAATGTGCATTATCTCTCCAGCCAGTACTATTTTGTTTGTTTCTGCAATATTCCTATTAATTCTCATTCCGTTCCATATGAATAAGAAAAGCTCTAAGCAAGTATTTCCTCCTGGTCCAGTGTTTTTAAAAGCTAGGGTTATTCCCCCCCCCCCTGAAAAGTCATCACACTCAAACAATGAGTCAGCAACTGCTTCTTTGCTCTCCCAAGCTCTCCTGCAGAGATGTTTTAGAAGGCCAAAAAAACAAAAATAGGAGAGAAAATGAAGCAGCGTGTGTTCGTGTGTGTGACCTGAAAATGGCTTAGGATGGCGACTGGTGTGAAATTGCAGAATGGAGGATGCTTTTATTTACAGTGCCACAGGGAGTGTTTATGTAACCATCTTTTCACATCACGGTCCATTTGCTACTAGGGTTCCCACCTTGCTCCCTGGACACTGAGGGGGATTCTAGAAGTGGGTGCTTTAGCACGGGGCCAGCCCAAGACATTTTGCCGCTTGAGGCAAACCAGGAAAAGCCCCACTCCTGATCTGCCACTTGAGGTGATGGAAGGCAGCAGGGGAGGAAAAAAAAGAGCAGCTGCTGGAGGCAGCCGTGGTTCTGCTGGCTGTGGGTGACAGAAATGCACACACTTCAGGAGCCCAGATTTGCCACCCCTCCCAGGTGTCCCCAGCCTGCTTCCCGCCCGAGGCCACTGCCTCACCACGGTTAATGGTTGGGCTGCCCCTGCTTTAGCAGCTTCCAGTTGTTACTTTTCCTGCTTTAAGCTGGAAGTGATGTAGCAACACCGCTTCCAGACTTGGAAATCAAAATAAAATTCTGGAGCCAAATTGGCTCTCCCTCTCGCCAAATATTTGTTGGGGACATTTTCACTGATTGATGGGAGGAAAGGGTTAATAATTTCCACCCCACCCTCCCACTGCAATCTCCTCAGGATTGCCATCTCCACAGCAATTTGGGTTTTTCCCACTCCTCCCCCCGGAAGAATCTACCTTCTTTAAGCAAACGAACAGAAAAATGCACTGACAAATTTGCATCCTTTTATGTATCTATATAATGGACAGGCAGGCAAGCTGTGATCCACTTCCTGGGCCTAAGTGAAGCTAAAAAGGGTTCACCCAAGCCCAGAAAAACCCCTTGCCTCCATCACAACTGCAGGATCCAGGGAGGCATTGTTGCCGTCCGACAACAGTGCCAGACCTGGCGATAAGAGTCATTACACAACAGGCAAAATGTGTTTTTCAAAATTCTCTTCTCTTCTTTCTGTATGTTTCACCACCGCCCCCTTATTTTTATTCAACACCCCCTAATGGCACTTGAGGCTACAACAACAACAAAACAACAGCAACAATTTATTTTTTATATCCCACCTACCTGGCTGGGTTTCCCCAGCTACTCTCGGCAGCTCCCAACACAATATTAAAAACACGATAAAAGATCAAACATTAAAAGCTTCCCTTCTGAAAGTCAGATAGTTGTTTATTTCCTTGACACCTGAAGGGAGGGTATTCCACAGGGAGGGCGCCACTACCAAGAAGGCCCTCTGCCTGTTTCCCTGTAACCTCACTTCTCACAGTGAGGGAACCGCCAGAAGGCCTTCGGCGCTGGACCTCAGTGTCCGGGCTGAACGATGGGGGTGGAGACGTTCCCTCAGGTATACGGGGTCGAGGCCGTCTAGGGCTTTAAAGGTCAGAACCAACACTTTGAATTGTGTTTGGAAATGTACTGGGAGGCAATGTGGGTCTTTCAGGACTGGTGTTATGTGGTCTCCCAGTCACCAGTCTAGCTGCCGCATTGTGAATTAGTTGTAGTTTCCAGGTCACTTTCAAAGGTAGCCTCATGTAGAGTGCATTGCAGTAGTCCAGTCATTCCAGTGGCCCTCAGGGGGTGGTGTCACCCACTTTGGAAAATACTGATCTAATCCAGCATTTGATTCTCAAAGTGGTCAAGTAGTTGCCTGTTGGACCCGGAAAACAATCTCTGAGCACCACAGCATTCTCCCCACTTGTGATTCCTAGCAATAATAATATATATAATAATTTATTATTTGTACCCTGCCCATCTGGTTTTCCCAGTGATGTATGGAAGTGAGAGCTGGACCATAAAGAAGGCTGATAGCTAAAGAATTGATGCTTTTGAATTATGGTGCTGGAGGAGACTCTTGAGAGTCCCATGCACTGCAAGAAGATCAAACCTATCCATTCTGAAGGAAATCAGCCCTGAGTGCTCACTGGAAGGACAGATCCTGAAGCTGAGGCTCCAATACTTTGGCCACCTCATGAGAAGAGAAGACTCCCTGGAAAAGACCCTGATGTTGGGAAAGATGGAGGGCACAAGGAGGAGGGGACGACAGAGGACGAGATGGTTGGACAGTGTTCTTGAAGCTACCAGCATGAGTTTGACCAAACTGCAGGAGGCAGTGGAAGACAGGAGTGCCTGGCGTGCTCTGGTCCATGGGGTCACGAAGAGTCGGACATGACTATATGACTAAACAACACCCCGCCCATCTGGCTGGGTCTCCCCAGCCACTCTGGGCAGCTTCCAACAAAGATTAAAAATACATTAAAATGTCACACATTAAAAACTTCCCTGAACAGGGCTGCCTTCAGATGTCTTCTAAATATCAAGTTGTTTATCTCTTTGACATCTGATGGGAGGGCATTCCACAGGGCGGGCGCCACTACTGAGAAGGCCCTCTGCCTGGTTCCCTGTAGCAACTGCCATTAAGAAGTGTACTCCCTCTGGCAGTGGTGGTAGAACATAGCCATAGGGGCTAGTAGCCTCTGTTAGCTGTATCCTTCATGAAGATGTCTAATTATTTTTTTGAAGCTATCCCCTTTGGTAGGAGCGAACTCCATAGTTTAACTAGTTGCTATGTGAAAAACTACTTTGGATCTGAATCTTCTTGGTTTCAGCTTCATTGAATGAAGGTTCATGAGCTGATGGTCCAAGCTGGTCCACAGTGAAATAGACTTTCTTGGAAGCTTGTTGACTCTCCTTTGTTTTTGAGTGAAGGGTCTATCAAGGGGTGCCATATCCAGAGATGCTGTAGCCGCACGTTTCCTGCACTGGCTGCCTCGGACTGGGTCTGCACTGAATAATGAGGTCAGCTTCATTATTCGAGCCTTACACCGCTCTGCTTATGACAGCCACTGTGGAATCAATATGGGAAATGGATTCACTTGGGCAAAGCCTCAGCTTTCACTTGCAATAAAACAGCCAAAGATGGCTATAATGGATTTCCAATAATAATATAAAAACCAGATACATGGCTGTGTCACCTACCGTCGTCTCTATGGTGATAATAAGGCCATTGTTGCATATGTTGCACCTCCTGTTCAGCTGCGCTTGAAATGTCAACCTGGATCTCAGGAATCCTGGATTAGAAAGAGCTTGTTTATACTGAACCACAACAGTGGTCCATCTGGCCTTGTACTGTCAACTCGTCTCAAACTAAGCTGTCTAGTTTCTCAAAATGAGATCTTTTGCAGCCCTGTTTTCCCAATTTGGAAACACTGGAGATTGAGTCTAAAGACCTACATTGAGATTTTTTCCTTTTCTTTTCAAAATCACATTGCTTGGATAATTCATTTCAGTGGGACTTTCTTCAAAGTTATATGGTTAAGATGAGGCTGCAAGCATCCTTAAATTGGAAGATTATCTTCCTCCATAAAGCAATGTTTTGATTAAAGGCAGCCAAGCTTTATCAAGTCACCTACAGGCTGTGCCAGGGTCCTTGTCTGCATGGTGCCCTTTTTTAAGGAGGGAACCCTGTGGCTGTGAGTCAGAAAGCCTGAGAAGCCCAGGCAGCAAAGGACACCCCCCCTTTTACTTTTCTGACAAGGGACAAAAGTCACAAGAAACATAAATGAAAAGCTCAAGAGTCTCAGGCATGCATGCTCATCACTTGAGGACCACAGCGTCAAATTATGGCTTGTACTTATGGAACTCCCAGCTTTGATATCAGGACTCTCAGATTTCCACTTTTACCACAGTATGCAATATTTTATACACCTCTATCATATTCCATCCCCACTTTCCTGCCATTTCAGACCCTCCAGGTATTTCCCAGGGGCAGTCACCGGAGGTACAATATGTGTCCCGGTTTCTGATTTGATCCCAGACTGTCCTGCTTTCCCTTTGGATGTCCCTATTTTCAACAGAGAAATGTTGGAGAGGACAAAATAGGATGTCCCTCTTTTCGTTGGAGAAATGTTGGAGGGGATGCTGTTTCTCTAAACCAAAAAGTCCCAAATGCTGTAGCCTTTCCTCACAGGGGAGTACACCCTGTGGTGCTATGTACTGAGTTGAATAGGATCCAAAATGCAGCAGTCTGATTGGTCCTAGAAGAATAGGATTCAGAATGCAGCAGTCTGATTGGTCCTAGAACAATTGGATCCAGAATGCAGCATTCTGATTGGCCACCCACTCCAGCTCCAGGTGGAAGTGAATCTGCAACCTGACTGGCCTTCAGGTGAATTCTGGAATCAGCCAATCACATGGGGCCCATTGTGTAAATAATGTATTTAAAGCAGACATTCTGAGGGAACTTCCATTCCTCCTCACCTCTATGAGATGAATAAAGAGCATGAAATCCACTCTTGACTTTGAGTATATTTCACACCCATTCCTTGATCATTTTTGTTGCCCTCTCCTGAAACTGCCCCAGGCCTGCAATACCCCATTCTGTTCCATGGAGCCCATGACTCCCAGAGCAGCACTTCAGGAACTGCAGTAGGTGGGTGGGATTGCCAAAAATTGGATGCTCTGCCCTGCAAGAGTGGCAGTGCTTTCCTTTAGCACAAAGCCCCACCAATAGCTTCAGGCGATTGCATTTTATTGAGATAGGCTTTGTTTTACGGATCTGCAATCCACCTTGGGCTTGGTGTTGGGAGGGAAGGAATGAGTAACATTAGTAATAATAATGATGATGAGTCCCCACTGGGGAAGCACCAGAGACAAATTTGTCACCTCCACAGCAATGTGGAATTGGTTCACTCATCCATTTGCAAGCCATCAAGTAATGGAATAAATCAAGTGATGTGCAAGGAATCAGATAGGTATGGGACAGACCCCCTCTTCTGCTGGCGATTTTGGGAAGCTGCTGCCTTGTCTTAAAGGACAATACTGGCCTAACTGAATAGTTCAACTTCCTACGTGAAAGTTACTGGCTGCTGCATGTTAATGAGTCCGTAGCCCAGTTGGTAGAGCACATGCTTTTCACGCAAAGGATGCCAGGTTCAATGCCCCCTGTCTCTAGGTAGGACTGGGGAAAACCCCAAGCTGCTGTCAATCAATGTTTACAATACTAAGTTAGATCAATGAATGCTCTGACAACATAAGGAGCTTTCTGTGTTTCTATTTAAATAGTCTCAAAGCGTCTACCCTAAGGCTCCCATTTATCTAGCATTCATCCTGATTCCCTTGCACAAAGTTTAAACAGAGGAGGTTAGATTGTATCTGGCCTTTATTGAGCATCCATGCTGATTTGCTTTATTGAGCATTCATGCTGATTTGCTTGGGGGTGTTATATGACAATGGGTATCCATAGAATCATAGAATGGGAAGGGACCACTACGGTCATCTAGTCCAACCCCCGGCAATGCAGGAATCTTTTTACCCAACGTGGGGCTCAAACCCCCAACCCTGAGATTAAGAATCCCATTCTCTTACCAACTGAGCCAAACTTGGTACCAGATGTTTGTCCCCTTCATCTTGATCTGCTTGCAGGGTGTTCATACATCTTCTTGTTAATCATTCGTTCACTCCACATTTTTCAAATGCATTTTCCCTGTCACTTTCCTAACTGCAAAAAGTCAGTTTCGTTCTAAAAGTGGATTTGTTCTGCTAGGACAGCAGAGTGCTTTACTCCATTTCAATTGCATGAACCCACATTTTCTGGTAAGCTCTTGAATCCCTCCCAGAAAATGCTGATAGTGTGGAGACATCCCTATTGTGCTGGTCCTGAGGGTTAACCGTGCAGCGAGGTCCGAGTCCAGTCCAAGGTCAAGGGTGCGGTATGGAGGCTGTCTAACAAAGCTGAAACTGGGCCCAAGGCAGGGAGTCAGATGAGGTCAGGAACTTCGGCAGAAGAGAAGGACAGGGTGCAGGCAGGAACAGGTTACCAACAATGTTGCTCCCACAACCTGGGACTAGGGCTGGCTAGCTTTCATTTGCCCCGAGGCATAGGGTGGCCCCAGTCCACAGGTGACTTGCCTCTCCTCCTGCGGGAACTTAGTTCCCTCTGCCTCTCTGCCCTGAGCCTCTGCAGTTCAGGAGAGGCTGGAGGGTTACCGGACCCAGAGGCAACCTCCTCTTCCCCTGATGGGGCTGAGGGTGGAGCACCTGCAGGCAATGGGTCCTCCATCACCTCAGGGGCCGGAGCAGACTCAGCTGTTGCCTGCATCTGAGGATCCAGCACAGGTGAGGACCCTTCAGGCTCAGGCCTCAGCCCTGGCTCAGCTCGTTCTGGAGGCGGGGAATCCTGTGCAGGCTGGGATTCCTCAGGTTCAGCCTCCAAGTCTGAATCCCAGGCCATCACACCTATTACCAACTGCATTATATTACAAGTTTTAACTAAGGAGCTATGTAGTTTTCTCACTCTTGATAGGGCCTATGTGCTTTAAGCAGACCTCGATTAATCCAATTGACACTAATCAAAACTAGGCTCTATAGAGATCAAAAACACAATGCCTTGAATGCAGCCAAGGCAGCAAAATCCAGAACCGATAAAATAAAATAAAAGCAACCGAGGGCTTCAGGAAACAGCTGCTCCAGCTGTTCTGGAGGTAATTGACTAGTTCTGGGTTATATGGCAAGAAAAGGCTGCTTGGTGCAATTAATTTTGCTTTCCAGTTTTGTAGCTTCCCCTTTGCTCTCTTTATGTTTCTTGTTCATCACCCAGTGTGTGAAATACGCCTCGGACAGCTGAACCTCCCCACTGCTGTCAAAGGAAAAACCCGTCGCAATCAGTATCGCCAGTACGGGCAGTTAATGAAGCCAGCGGGGGATTGGATCTGTCACTTTAGCAAGCAATCCGCAGGCTGCAGGACCGCAGGCTGCAGGCAGAAGAGAAGAAAGGCTCTTGCAAGCTAATCTGCAAGGCATGATTTGAAAGGCCCTGTTGTTTCATGGGAAACCAAAACGAGAAGGCAAAGCAAGACCAGAGCGAGGGGGAAGAGCACCATGGGGTCAGATCCTGTTCCTGTGGCCAGAGAGGGGGCACGACTCCCCTAGGAGGAAAAGCTACAAGTTTTGGGCCTTTTTAGTTTATAGAGGAGGCAATTAAAGGGGGAGGACAGAGGTGTACAAAATTGTGCATGGTGTGAAGAAAGTGGACAGAGTTTTTCTCCCTCTCTCTCGTAATTGGAGCTTGGCCACCTATGAAGCTGAAAGTTGGGGGACTGAGGACAGATAGAAGAAAGGATTTCTTCATGCAGTGCACAGCTAAAATACAGAACTCGCTCTCCCAGGAGGAAGGGATGACCACCAACTTTGCTGTTGTTTAGTTGTTTATTGTGTCCGACTCTTTGTGACCCCCTGGACAAGAGCACGCTAGGCACTCCTGTCTTCCACTGCCTCCCACAGTTTGGTCAGACTCATGCTGGTAGCTTCGAGAACACTGTCCAGCCATCTCGTCCTCTGTCATCCCCTTCTCCTTGTGCCCTCCATCTTTCCCAACATCAGGGTCTTTTCCAGGGAGTCTTCTCTTCTCATGAGGTGGCCAAAGTACTGGAGCCTCAGCTTCACAATCTGTCCTTCCAGTGAGCACTCGGGGCTGATTTCCTTCAGAATGGATACGTTTGATCTTCTTGCAGTCCATGGGACTCTCAAGAGTCTCCTCCAGCACCATAATTCAAAAGCATCAATTGTTCGGCAATCAGCCTTCTTTATGGTCCAGCTCTCACTTCCATACATTACTACTGGGAAAACCGTAGCTTTAACTATACGGACCTGACCACCAACTTAGATGGCTTTAAAAGAGGATTAGACACATTCATGGAGAAGAGGACTGTCAATGGCATCTAGCTGTGATGGCTTTGTTCTGCCTCCACAGTGTTGCTGGAAACCACAGGAGAGCTCTTGTGCTCATGTTCTGCTCCTGGTTTCCTGCAGGCATTTGGTTGGTTCCTTTGAGAGCACAGTGCTGTACTACATGGGACTTTGGCCCTCAGCCTGATAGTTGTTCCGCCTGGCCTTTGGCTTGGAAACAATTTGATTCCCTCTCCCTCTTTCTTTTTTCCTTTCTCCTTCTGTGTTGGAACTCCTATTTGGGGACTTCCCTGGCTTTTTTCTGGCCCATGTAGGACCAGTCTGGATAGTCAACCTTGGTGAAGACTTGACGTTTTTATCCCCCAAAAAGTTTTTGATTGAGTTTCCACTGAAATGAGGTTGCATTTTAATATTGTATTTTAATATTGTTTTTTTAAGCTGTATTTCAATCAATTGTTTTTATATTTGGTGTTAGCCGCCCTGAGCCCAGTCTTGGTTGGGGGGGGGCAGGGTATAAATAAATTATTATTATTATTATTATTATTATTATTATTATTAATCCTGATAACATTTCTTGGAATTTGTTCCACTAAAGGAGACTCCGGTGACTTCATGACATAAACTCTTCTTGGACAGCTAGACCAAAGTTATGATAATCAGAGTCACATGAAAGGCAAAGAAAATGGCATACAAAAGAGTACTATGCCACAACTCACATGCCTTTTTGTGTCCTTCGACACACGCTCTTTCAACTTAGTAGTCAATGGTGCTGCTAAGTGTTGTCTGGAAGCAACTAGTTTCTTCAAATCCATATACAGTTCAACGGATCTGTAATTATTTCTCTGCATTGACTCAGCATTGGCAAAATCTAGCTAGCCATGTATCAGACTTAGGCATAGCTGTTAAGCCACTGAATGAAACGAGATGGGAGAGTTGGAGTGTTATGTACTGAGTTGTACTGAGTTATGCTTTAAAACAATGGAAATATCATCTTGGTAATATATAGGATGTTTTAATAGAGATCTTTGATGACACAGGCCTAAAAAGTTGATCTGGAAATACTTCCTGAGTTGAAGCGGAGGCCCTAGCTGTTGCAATTTGTAAGTTCCAGTTTGTGGCATCGCTTGCTACAAGGTGCAACATCCTTTTCGAAGGCAATCTTATAAGCAAGCTCCTGCAAAATAAGGAAGCTGGTTTAAATTCAGCTGCAAACCAATGGCAATTGACCAGTACTTCCCTTGAGGGCAGCAGGTGTGATGATGGTTTGCAACAAGTTCTGATAGCTGCTATTGAGATTGCAAAGGAGCTAGAAATACTGTACTACCAAACTTTGAGACATAATAAGTTAGAAAAAGGAGAAACAGCAGTTTGAGTATGAGGCACAAGAAGAGGAACCACAAGAGCCAAACAGAAATTCAAAGTACTGTAGGTTTCTACTATGCTGTCTTTGATATGGCCATACAATCTGTTGAAGAAAGATTCCATCAGCTACAATAATATAATCCCCTTTTTGGCTTCCAGTATGATATATGCAATATCAACAAAAAATCTACTGAATATGTACTTAAGGCCTTCAAGAACCTGGAAAAATTAATGGAAACAAATATATTGATGCTGAAGATCTGTGCTGTGGACTTATAGCGATAACTCGAATATTTCCAAAGTCTAAGCTCGTAGATAATGTGCCTAATGTTTCTGTTGCTTTAAGGATCCTTCTCACATGCCCAGCGTCAGTGGCAAGTGATGAGCGTAATTTCTCAAAGCTCGGACGTATAAAAACTTACATATGCTCAGCTATGTTGCAAAAGAGACTAGTTGGTTTGGCAACTATATCAATTGAACACGCCCAAGCACCAGCTCTTGACCTGAAGGAATTGGTGACAAAATGTGCAACAGAAAAGGCATGCAAAGTGAGATGTTAATGTGCCTGAAATTCAGACTTAAATTTTAACACCACAATTCACAGGATTATTAAAAGTGATTTGTGTGCTACAACATTTTCTCTTATATTTGAGAAAGATAATCAAAAGTTGCCGTGTTACTTATTCTTACAATTATTATTATTTTAATCTCGCAGTTTCAAGTTTTGTGCTTTTTGTTTTCTCCACAAGACACCTGGTTTTGAAAACTGAAGTTAGCAATTTTATGGGAGGTGGGGAGAGGGGCGGATTAGAAGCAGTTAGCCTTGTCTAAAGGTAAAGGGACCCCCGACCATTAGGTCCAGTCGTGGCTGACTCTGGGGTTGTGGCACTCATCTCACTTTATTGGCCGAGGGAGCCGGTGTACAGCTTCCGGGTCATGTGGCCAGCATGACTAAGCCGCTTCTGGTGAACCAGAGCAGTGCACGGAAACGCCATTTACCTTCCCACCAGAGCGGTACCTATTTATCTACTTGCACTTTCATGTGCTTTTGAACTGCTAGGTTGGCAGGAGCAAGGACCGAGCAATGGGAGCTCACCCCGTCATGGGGATTCGAACCACCGACCTTCTGATTGGCAAATCCTAGGCTCTATGGTTTAACCCACAGCACCACCCGCATCCCAGCCTTATCTAGGGAGCTGTAAAAAAATAAAATAAAAATAAAAGGTAAAGGTAAAGGTGACAGCAGGTGACAGCAGCCACGAAATTAAAAGACGCCTGCTTCTTGGGAGAAGGGCAATGACAGGCCTAGACAGCATCTTGAGAAGTAGGGACGTTACCTTGCCAACAAAGGTCTGTATAGTTAAAGCCATGGTTTTCTCAGTAGTGATGTATGGAAGTGAGAGCTGGACCATAAAGAAGGCTGATCGCCAAAGAATTGATGCTTTCGAATTACGGTGCTGGAGGAGACTCTTGAGAGTCCCATGGACTGCAAGAAGATCAAACGCATCCATTCTTAAGGAAATCAGCCCTGAGTGCTCACTGGAAGGACACATCCTGAAGCTGAGGCTCCAGTACTTTGGCCACCTCATGAGAAGAGAAGACTCCCTGGAGAAGACACTGATGCTGGGAAAGATGGAGGGCACAAGGAGAAGGGGACGGCAGAGGACGAGATGATTGAACAGTGTTTTCGAGGTTACCAGCATGAGTTTGATCAAACTGCGGGAAGTAGTGGAGGACAGAGGTGCCTGGCGTGCTCTGGTCCATGGGGTCACGAAGAGTCGGACACGACTAAACGACTAAACAACAACAACAACAAAAGATAAGGACCCCTGGACATAGTCAGGAGAAGGCCAGATCTGTCAGCACCAACTGCTTACTCATTTTTAAAGATCTGGTGTGCACAGCACAATTGCCAGCCACACACACAGTGAAATGGAAGAGGTGTTGTATGCCTCTGCAAGCACTTATTCTCTTGCCTCCACTTGCTTCCCTTGTCCCCCTTTCAGTGCTTCCCTTCCCAGATCCAGAGGTGAGAGGACTCTCAGCAAGGTGCTTGCCTGATGGGCCCTTGGAATCTGTCATTGCAGTCGCCACCTATAGGAGGAATGCAACACTAAAAAAGTAAAGGTAAAGGACCCCTGGTCAGTTAAGTCCTGTCAAAGGCGGCTATGGGGTTGTGGCATTCATCTCGTTTTCAGGCCGAGGGAGCCGGCGTTTGTCCATAGACAGCCTTCCAGGTCATGTGGCCAGCATGACTAAACCGCTTCTGGCGCAATGGGACACCGTGACGGAAACCAGAGCGCATGGAAATGCCGTTTACCTTCCCACCGCAGTGGTACCTATTTATCTACTTGCACTGGTGTGCTTTCGAACTGCTAGGTTGACAGGAGCTGGGGCAGAGCAACGGGAGCTCACCCTGTTGCGGGGATTCGAACTTCCGACCTTCTGATCAGCAAGCCCAAGAGGCTCAGTGGTTTTGACCACAGTGCCACCCGCATCCCATAATGCAACACTGCGCTCTCCCAGTCATCATGGTCAGCTCAAGCATTTTAGGAAGAAGGGCCAGTAGCATAACCCACTATGGTGCTAGGTCTGGGCATTGATGCTGATCCTGAATCCAGCAATGACAGACATGTTGGAGCTGGGAATGTACCCTGTCTGAAACCCTGGAGAGACACTGCCAGTTAGTGGGGACAGTACCGAGCTAGGTTGACCAGTGGTCTGACCTGGTATATGGTGGGTTTTTACTGCCCAATGATCAAGGCTCGAAGGGATAGGCAGATGGTCGCTGCAAACTGAAAAGCCCAGCTTGGGCAGCTTGTGGAGATCTGGGAAACATCTGACACTGGAGACAAATGTTTGCTCATTTCAATATTTGCTTTGGAATTGGCATTTTCAGTACAGCCAAACTAATTACCATGAGGACGGTCAACAATGTTCATATTGTTTCAATGCTGTTCAGTGCCTTCTCATTTCCAACTCTACCATTTTGTGATTCCCTGGTTGCTGCTCCTTCTTGGAGTCTTCTTCTTCTTCTTCTTCTTCTTCTTCTTCTTCTTCTTCTTCTTCTTCTTCTTCTTCATCCTCACTTTTCACACCTTCATTTACCTTCACTGCCTTTAAATTGACGGCCTGAGATGACCCCCATAGGATGACTTGATTCTTGCAGCATCTGCAATGTCATCATGTCAGATGCAGCATTGTGGGGTCATTGACTAAATCACATGGGTTGCCGCAGCCAGGCTAAGGGCAATGAGGGCAAATTAAGTAAAGGACAGTAAAGGCAAAGAGGAAGGAAGTGCAGCAGTTAGAAACACTGTACCAGCTAGTAACACTGTAACATAGAAGCAAATATAAATACATGAATTCAATATTGCTGAAAAAGATCAGGTGTTTCTTCACCTACTGAACAGAAAACTTGAGCAGCTTGCCCTTAGACATTTGTGTATGGAGAGAGAGAGAGAGAGATCTTGACCAGACATGAGGTCTAGTGGACTTAGCTCTAAACATGAATTTGGGATACCTGAGTTCTAGTGCTACTTCTACTTCACAAAATAAGCAATTATTTTGTGCCCTTGGGCAAATACTCACCTATCAGCTGTAGGAATAAGAACAATCTGCCTTGCACAGTTATTGTGTGACGTTTACATTTTTTTTTGGGGGGGGAACAAACCACGGTAAACAATTTTTGCAAAAATGAAAATTATGTGCAACTGCTAAGTAGCAGCCATAGTTTCATTCTGAGGTTTCGTTGTCGTGGACAGCACACACACAAAAAACACCCCTTACAAAATCAGAAATGTATGTTTTGGAATTGAAGCTAGGGTGTAGGAGGGTCGCAGTTGCAGTGTGTGTGTGTGTGTGTGTGTGTGTGTCACAGTCACAGGGATGCATGAACTAGGTTTACACCGATCCATCCTTCGCTGATTGTTTAGACCACATTCGCTCCTTGCATGGAGAAGCTCTACCAGAACTGAAGTTATCTGTGCTTTTGCAGAGTCCTTTCCCACAGCATCCAATGCCCAGGTGGTAGGGAAAGATGTCTGTCATTCACACTGGGGCTGGGAGATGGGGCTACAGCCTCTGTGTCAGCAGTAGGAGATGGGGCTAGCCCATGTGTCTCCATTAATTTGAAAAGCAGCTCAGAGCCTTTACATACACATGCATATCATTCATTAGCTTTCCACCAGAGCAAAATGTGTTATAGGGTGCTAGTTCTGCTAGGTCTAGGAGTATTTTGTTTAGCTGCACAATGTAACTCCTTTGCCTGGTCCCCTCCCTGTGTGACACTGTGAATCTGCTCTGGAAGGTGTGTGGTGGACAGATATTGGGGTGCAGGCAGTGTGCAAGAAATGGCGAGGACGAGGAAAGTTCCATTTCACAGCCAATACTCCTTGAAGCAGTGGAAATGTTGGATATCACCCACAGAAACTGCCTTTCCTCAGCAATGCACCTCATTGTATCTTTATGAGGCCCCATGGCTGCTCTTGGCTGCAGCTGTGGGGAGATCAAGGAGATCAAGGGAAAAGGAGATCCCTGCCTTTACCAGTAGCAATTAAGAGGCAGTGGTGAAGGCAGCGGGCTCTTCAAGAGGAAATGGCTAGCCAATCAGCAATCACATGGTTGCTTACTGCTGACTGATGTTCTTCTGCCACTATGCAAGTGTTTGTTGATTGACTAGTCCTCCTCCTCTGAGATTGGCATCTGAGTCCACACAGGTGGAAGCTGGCCAATCAGAGGGGTATTTGCACGGTGGTGATTGAAGCTTCCCTGTGGCACCACTGCCCAGCTGCAATCAGTAGTGGTGGGAAATTCTTCTATTGCCTGAGACAGTAGTCTGTATTTCCCACTAGTAAACTGCTTGATCAGCCACTGACAATTTTATTTATTGATCTATATAGACCGTTTGCTGCTATCCACAGACCTTGAAGCAGTTTGCAGTAAATATAAGTTGCATGTGGTACCTATGGAAGAATAAAAAAATAATGGGCTAAAAATACTACGGCAGTGGTGCCCTCCCATCAGATGTCAAACAGATAAACAACTATTTAGAAGACATCTGTTCAGGGAAGTTTTTAATGGCTGATGTTTTATTGTGTTTTTAATATTGTGTTGGGGGCTGTCCAGAGTGGCTGGGACAACCTAGTCAGATGGGCGTCGTATAAATAAAATTATTATTATTATTATTATTATTATTATTAAAGGCTTTCTTTTTTAAACAACAACCCTTTCAAGTAAACTTTGCATAAAACTTACCCTTGAGAACAACTGGATGCTTTTTTAAAATATTGTTTTATTAAATAAAGAATAAGAAAACACCTCTGTTTTATAGAAGATAATTTCAAAATTTCTACCTAGAATCGCTTGTCTCTGCCAGTCTATTGTTCATGATAGCTAGAGCGCCTACTCCTCCCGAGAAGCCATTTTGCCTCGTGTTTATGCAGACGTTCCGAGGGTAGCCATTGGCCGTCTCGGACAGTTGCTTTTGCAGGAGGGCCAGGGAGACTTTGTTGGAGGCGGTGAGATCCCTCATGGAGATCATCTCGCCCGAAAGCCGCCTCCCCTCCGTGTCGCTGTCGTACTGTCCGTCCGTCTCCATAGAGATGTTGTGCCGGCGGAACCGGGACCCCGGCGTGATGGCATTGCGGCGCCCGAGGCGAGCGGTCGGTTTATGGCAATCTGGACAGCACCGGCACCGGAACTTTCTGAGCATCCAATTTAAAACCTGCTTGATTACAATCGAGATGACGTTAAAAAGGGAGTAGATGCAGCAGACCCCCATCAATATAAACATGAAGTTCCCAAATCTGTATAATCCCTGATTTCGGTACACGGCGTTTTGGCTGCTCACCAGGTCACCAAACCCAATGGTGCTGAAGGTGACGAAACAGTAGTACAAGGAGTCGATGTAATTCCACCCTTCCACGGCGGTGTACATGGCCGAGGCACAGCAAGCGATAGTAATGGCAAGGATTCCCAGGATCAGCATCACGTGGTAGACTGATGGCTTCCAACCAATCAGGCTGTCGACATCGGACATGGACGAGCCCCTTCGGCAGGTTGGAGGTAGAAGGCCGCTCCTCCTCAGCTGCCTCTCGTGGCAAGCCTTCATCACCAAAGCGAGCAGGGAGATGATGCGCTCCAGGAAGAGGTTGAAGAAGAGGATTGTTGCAGCACACCCAAAGAGACCATAAACGATGAGAAAGGCTTTGCCAGCGACCGTTGCCGGTGTGGACATCCCGAAACCTGCAGCAGCAAAGAGAGAATGAAGTGTTTATACAAAAAGATACAGCCCGATATTGTTTTGGTGCCAGAGGCTGGAAATTTCCTCTCTTCTCCTCTGGTGGTAAGGTTAGAAGAATTAACAAAATGACTGGCAACTGGTGGAGTGTTGTTGGTTTTTTTAAATGGTAACTCAAAATGTCGCATGTGAGGCAGGCCAAAGGCAACAAAAATGGAAACCACCAAAAGGAATTTGAAGCAGGAGCTTAAAGCAACAGAGGGAGGCTAAATAGATGTTTACTAATCCAATGTGTTTTGGAACCTACTGGGAAAGCTAAAACCAATTTGCAAAAAAAATTGCCTCGTGGGAAGTTGGCTCAAGTTATAAGAACATAAAAAAGCCTGTTAGATCAGGTCAGTGGCCTATCAAATCCAGAACCCTGTTCTCACCCTGGTGAACCTATCAAATCCAGAAAGCACTCTGTCAACTTGCAATTCCCGGTAAGTAAAAGTGGCTCAAAATATGGTGTATACACAAACAAAATACCTGATACCAAGCCTGAGACAAAAATATCACGAGTGGATAAAATAGTTGGCAACAATGCTGTGCCATATGTTCTCTAGACTTGCGTTTTTCCTTGAAAGTAGCAGGGGCAGGTTGAATCCAACTGCAATCAAATAAAAAAAAGAAAAAGAAGAGGGGGAGATCTCTCATTTGCTGAGATTATTTGCAATGGTTTGCAACCTCTGCTTTCCTATTGTTGTTCTTTGCTGCTGTTACTCCGGGGGCCAATTATTTTGCTGGTTCATTATTCTGCCTTAAGTGATGCCAGCCAATCAGGAATCACGTACCAGTCGTGATGATGTCATGATGATTAACATGTAGTTGATTAGATTTAGTTATGTACTGACATCATTAAAGGCAAATCACATCCATCAGGGGGATAGCAATGCTTCTTGTGTAACTGGCAGTCCTAACCAATCAGGGATCACACCAGGAATCAAGCAGTCCATTTGACCGAAGGGCCCTTCTTTCAAATTTGCATGAAGCTGATCATGAAAGTGCCGCACCCATTTCTGCTCTGCACCAGTTAGTAGCCCAGTGCCTTGTTCATTGGCTGGTTCCATCTAGCTTGCTCAAGAGACAGAACTTCCAAGCCCAAAACTATGTGTGATGTAACCACATCGGAAGTAGTTCATAGAGCCTCAGAGGTTTAAGCAGCAGAATGCAGAGACATTCCAGAAGCTCTTGCTTCATCCAAGTCTCCAAAGAGTTATCAGCTAGTCTCCATTTTGGGAGATGTCATTTACACTGAAGAATAGTCCTTCATTCCCAAACTCTATGGTGCCACTTAAAACTGCATGGAACAGACAACCCAGTTCTGCAGCATCTCTTTGAACTAAGGAATATGTGTATCTGGCAACTCTGCACGTACTTTATTCAGTGACAATCCAAGGGTTTAATTTGAGGGCTTGTCTGCTAGTGTGTGGTTGTTGTGAGGAGGAGCGGGAAGTCTTTAATAACACACTGGTGATAGATGAATCAAAACGTACAGCAAACCCCCCATACTGAGGAGGGTATGATAACACACTACCAGGGACTCAGACAGCTGTAGAGATTCAGAGCTCTCGCAGAGGGAAAAATTACACCCTTGTTTGACCTCCACACCAATCAAGTTCTTTTTTTGTGGTGTCTAAACAACTCAAGGACATTTCAGAAAATAGGACGTTGCCAATTATGTTCTCAGTTCCTTTACTAGTAAATTGTAGAGCGAGTCTTCAAAAGCAGCCTAATACTCAAAGCTGGAACTCAAGGAATTGAAACATAAAACTGCAAACTACACAGGAGTAATAATTGGTTGGTCAATGACCATGTCTTACTCCTCAGGTACTTGTTAATCTGGGGGTGTGATGACAGCAGCAACAGGGTTGTACCATTACAAATTATTGCATCCTTCGATACCACATGATAGGCATTTAGTGACTGCTATATATTTCCAGACACTCAGGTCATATGTTAGCTTAGTGGCAAAAGAAAAATTTCAATATGGTTTGGTCCCATCATGGTCCTGTAATATATGAAGAGAAACACAGGGGTGGAAGGTATTTCATAGGCCACCTAGTCCAACCCTTGGCTGATGCAGGAAATCCACGGCTACAGGGTCCTTCAAAGATTGGCATCTAGCTTCTGCTTTAAAATCTCTAATGAGGGAGAGCCCACCACCGTTTGAGGCAGCCTGCCCTGCCCTCAAGAAACTTGGATGCTGAGCTATTGATATTTAGTTGAAATCCCATTTTGTACTTCAAATTGATTGGGTTGGGTCCAAAGCAAGGCTAACCAATATGGTGGCCTCTAGATGCTGTTGGACTACAGTTCACCATCAGCCCCAGCAATCATGGCCAATGGCCAGGGATGCAGGGAGCTGGTAGACACCATAGAACCTGGTAGACACCATAGAATCATAGAATTGTAGAGTTGGAAGGGACCCTGTCAATCATCTCATCCAGCCCCCTGCAACGCAGGAATATACCCCTGTATACAGGGATCAGACCTGCAACCTTGGCATTATTAGCACCACATTCTAACCAACTGAGCTATCCAGGCATGTTGGCCACCTTTTCTCTAGAGCATCAGAAAACAAACTTGTTCTGAAATCCATGTGACAACCTTTCAAATATTTGAAGATGTCTATCATATTATCTCCTAATTCTCTCTTATCCAGACCAAATATACCCAACTCTTGGGGTGGATGTGATGACAGGGTTTCCCCCCACAACTTTATTGCCTGGCCCCAAATATACACAGTGCTGATATGGAGTGACCAACTAGTTAAGTAGTCATAGAAACCCAAGAGAGAAACGAAGGACTCTCTTGAGATGTAATGCTGGGATTCTCCTCCACCTAGGCTCAGGTTATGTGTAAATAAACCATATATCATAAAGACACCATAGTCTCTACTGTGCCTTGTTGTCTAAAGTAAAAACAGGCCCTGGTAAGCATCCCTGGGATCTTATATAGCTTGGTGATTGGAGCGGCATCTAACAATATATTTCTTTATTGTCCCAATGAGGTTTCCACTGCTGGGAAGTTATTTTTAGCACCCTGAAAACATGTCCCCGCCCCCAGCAGTCTGAAGGTACCATCACAAGCCTCTGGGAGTAATGATCAACCTGACCCAACGTAGAATTAGGCAGGAGTCATTGATTTATTTTAGAAACATCAACTTTGTTGTGGCAACACAAGCGATTCATAATCATGGACCTGTTGGCAATCCCATTGTTAAAAGACTAGCACAGTAGATTAACAATAATTGGTACGCAGCCTCAAGGAATCAGAGAAATAATGAGAATTTGGAGGCATAGAGCAAACTAATTGGAGCTAGAGGAGGAGCATGTTGTAATCATTTGCAAATAAGATAACGGGAGCCTGTAGCAACAGGGGAAGGCTGCTTGGGAACGGATTTGGAGTGAAGAATTTGTGGGTGGCCAAGCACTCTCCCCTATCCCAACTCTCAATTTCATCCACCTCAAACAGCTTTTCATTTGTTGTAATTAAATAGTTAATCACAGGGGTGGTGTCATGGACTGGCTGGACACAGAGGAATGGTGGGAGGCATCAGCTGGGGAACCTCCAAGGGATGAAGGCTCAGAGCCTGGGGGTTGGTGGTGGGACAGTGATGAGCGGTCAGAGGGAGAAGCCTGGGGGAGAGTAAGTGCTGGTAGCTGAAGAGGTAACAGGGTTTAGTGACCAGGGATAGAAGATTGGAAGCAGAAGCAGGAGCTGGAGAGGAGGGAGCCCAAGAGGCAGATATGAGCCAGGCTGATGAAGAAGCCAGGGTGTCTCCCCATCCTGCTGCAACCAGCTCCTCTCCCCGCTGGTCCCCAGGACTGGGAGAAGTATGAAGCGGGAGGAGCAAAGACTGGCATATTCTCAAATTGCTGGGGAAAGACCCGGCAGAGGCAGAGATTTAGGCAGCTGTGGGCAGGCCCTTCAGCCTCCTCAATTGCCTCATAGGGGCAAGACCTATTGAGAAGAGTTGCTGTGCTCATTACGGCCTGGGTCCCCTGAGCTGAGCTGGTTTCTGCTAATAAAGAGTTAACTTCACATACTCTGTGTGATTTATTGCTGGCTGACTCTCTAACATGTGGAGAATCTCAGGTCTGGGAGTCAAATGTGACCGTCTGGGCCTCTCTGCCCAGCCATCTCTCTAGACTACACCTTCTCTTTATAAGCCCCTGTTCTTACTGGGCTCTGCTTTGCACCTGATCTCACTCACCTTTTATCTAAACTAAAAACTCCCAAACTCTGCAACCTTTCCTACAGAGAAATTACTCCATCCCTGGGATCATCACATGCTAGGCAGCTAAAAAGGGTGCCTACCTCCCCAACTTTGTTGATAAAATGTTGAGGTTTTGTTTGGGTGCAGGGCATTTTCCCCATGGCTGCCAATGCAACACAATTCTTTCTTTCTTTCTTTCTTTCTTTCTTTCTTTCTTTCTTTCTTTCTTTCTTTCTTTCTTTCTTTCTTTCTTTCTTTCTTTCTTTCTTTCTTCCTTCCTTCCTTCCTTCCTTCCTTCCTTCCTTCCTTCCTTCCTTCCTTCCTTTCTTTCTTGTTAGCAGAGCTGATGTTGGGGCTTGTATGCTGAGCTCCAGGGATTTTCCAAAGAAGTGTGTCCTTGCCGAAGCTTCCTAACTGAATCATTATCTTCCCTTCTTGGCAGGGGGACTGAAGAGAAGCAGAAAATGGGCAAAAGTGGGGCATGATTTTGCCCGGTCCACTGTCAGCTGGGAAGATTTGTGCTCCATAAAACTGGCAGCAGAATTAGAGGGAGATACTGCAGCTGAAAGCTAAAGCTGTAGTAGCCCCCTCCTTAAGATTATGCAGAAATGCATAGCATGCAAATCCATGTGGATTGTGCAAGTGATCAATAAGCCCCTTCGATGCAACAACTCACTAGCAAAGTTTATGGATCGGGTTGTTTAAAGCAAGAGGGCAACTAGGAATCTGAATATTTGTTAAAAGGTTCGCAGCCATAAATGGCATTTATGGACAAAATATCTCTGTGATCAGGCAGAGGAAGCATGCAATCGCACCACGCGGGTAGGATCTTTTAGAAAGAAATATTGGGCTGACGTTGTGTAAACTCCTCCAATTATTAAATTACAACTGCCCCCAGTTAACAGATGGATCTCAACAGTAAATATGCTGTTTGCCTTCGATTTCCATCTGCAGGACTTCACCCAGTGTCTAGTTCCCGATTTATCGAGAAACAAGTGTTCTCTTTTCAATGCTCTTTCCACAATAATAGCGGAGTAAACATAATATCTCCATAACAACCAAACACACCAACATTGCCTCTTTGGAGATTAGACCAGCACTACTCGAATGGCCTGCCTTATAACAACTCTGAGAGAGTGGAGCCACTTCTCCCTTCATTTCCTTTCGTTCTGATTGGTTTTTCTCACTTTCCCAAACAACGTTAGTGACTCTCGGGGGATGCGAGGGAAGGTTTGCAGTACTGCAAGATCAAAGCAGAAGGGAATCGCACTCGGAAAGCAGAAATGGTAGCGAATGAGACAAATAGCCCATGAAAACCCAAGAGAAAAAACAAAAACAAAACAGTGGCCAAGCTACAGTTAACACATAAATAAATGCAGCAGGCCTGGCCCTTCTGTGGCTCACTAAACTGAACAGCTTGGACTTAGAGGCGATTAGACAAATAAATGGAGGATGGCTTTCAAGAACTATTAGCCATGAGAGCTGAATGGAGCCTCCATGAGCAGAGGCACTGTACCCCTGAATACCACATCTTGCGGTGGTCAACAATTGGAGAGAGCTATTGCCTTCATGTCCTGTCGGGCAGCTTCCTGGATGTATCTGGCTTACCCCATCTGTGAAACAGTGTGCTGGGTTTGATGGGTGCTTGATCTACTTGGTAAATCACCAATGGAGTGCATTGGAAACTGATACATTCCAGGAATAATCCGTCCTTGGTGGCTTCACTATCTCAGCATCACCTGATCCTCTACATGGCTTAGAACTTCAGTATCTAAAGGAACTTCCCATGCCTCATGGTCACCAACTGAAGGTCTTCCATGAATGCTCCTTCCATCTGAAGTGTGAGAAACAAGAGAGAGGGCCTTCTTGGTGGTAGGCCCTGGGCTCTTCCTAAAGAACCTTCCCAGAAAGACCAGCATAGTGCCTGAAGTGATATATTTTGGGCAGAAAGGAAATACCTTTTTGTTCACCCAGGCCTTTTAACAGATTGTAATGTTAAGTTTCCCATTCATGGATCACTGCCTTGCCGTGGCGAAGGGGCTTGAATAACTCAGAGAAGCTATGAACTACGCCGAGCAGGGCACCCAAGATGGACAGGTCATAGTGGAGAGCATCTTAAACCTAACCTAGACAGCATCTTAAAAAGCAGAGACATCACCTTGCCAACAAAGGTCTGTATAGTTAAAGCTATGGTTTTCCCAGTAGTGATGTATGGAAGTGAGAGCTGGACCATAAAGAAGGCTGATCGCCAAAGAATTGATGCTTTTGAATTATGGTGCTGGAGGAGACTCTTGAGAGTCCCATGGACGGCAAGAAGATCAAACCTATCCATTCTGAAGGAAATCAGCCCTGAGTGCTTACTGGAAGGACAGATCCTGAAGCTGAGGCTCCAGTGCTTTGGCCACCTCATGAGAAGAGAAGACTCCCTGGAAAAGACCCTGATGTTGGGAAAGATGGAGGGCACAAGGAGAAGGGGATGACAGAGGACGAGATGGTTGAACAGTGTTCTCGAAGCTACCAGCATGAGTTTGACCAAACTGTGGGAGGCAGTGGAAGACAGGAGTGCCTGGCATGCTCTGGTCCATGGGGTCACGAAGAGTCGGACACGACTAAACGACTAAACAACAACAACAACAATGTTAACTTTTATTTTTAGGCTGGTACTATTAACTTAGTTCTCTTCTGATAGCATTTGAGTCCGTTATTTTTCACTCCATGTGATAATTGTAGCCCTTTTTGATGTATTTGTATTTTGGGTGCTGATATATTTCCTGTTTTCTTATATCATTTGTGTTGTAATGTTTTGATTAAGTTGATGTACATCACCTAGAGCAGGCATTGCCAAACTTGGCCCTCCAGCTGTTTTGGGACTATAATTCCCATCACCCCTGACCACTGGTCCTGTTAGCTAGGGATGATGGGAGTTGTAGTCCCAAAACAGCTGGAGGGCCAAGTTTGGCCATGCCTGACCTAGAGGACTAGATGAATGGGTGACTAATGAATGTTGACCACCCAAGGTTCTGCTACACAAAAAACTATAGGCATTATTTTAAAAAATGGGTAAGAGCTGGAATATCTGGCTGTGAGATGTTCTCTCATAGGACACCCAACTGCTGATGAAAATTCAAAGAAACAACTTGGGAATATTTCAACAAATTTGTTCCAAATATGACAAATTTGTTTGTTTGCTCATTCACTTATAAAAACAAAGAGCTTTGATCCCTAACAATGTTTGAAGCTTTAGGAATTAATACAGAGCTTAAAGGTGAAGCTTATCTATTTTATAAAACACTATTGGACCTAACAATGAGCAAAGGGCAGAATCTTAGAGAGGTGTTAGAAGCGGACTTAGGCCAACAAATCAATGAACACAAATTGAACTCTATGTGGTCTAAACACCTGTTGCATACCGTCTTGGCTAAACTACAGGAAGCCTCTTTAAAGGTCATTTATAAGATGGCACTGGACACCATCTAGATTGAAGTATAGATTGTGGATTTGAGCTATATGTGTAATGTAAATTATTTTTGAGGGTTTTTTATGCCATGTAGATGGCTGTATACAAGAGTCAACATCTATATATTTATTTTTTTGGAAGACAACATTTTGTGTTTGGTAATTGTTTTTTAATTTTTCAATAAAGTTTGCCCCCCAAAAAGCTCAAATAAATATATTTCCACAGTTTAGAGTCAGGCCATTGGTTGCTAAACCAATATTAAGTGACTTGCTAAAATAAAGGATGGTGATGTCCTATCTCCCACACAAAACCAGTGACAGGGGCTCTTATTTGCAAGTAAAGATGAAGCAGGACCACCTGGGTGAATTTTACCTTTATGCTTTTCATATAATCAGTTATCCATATATCCATATATAACCATATATCTTTATGATGATTTTATATAATCCGTGTTTGAATCATGAAGGCTTCTGCAAAGCTTAAAGCAAAGTGCTTCGATTTGAAAAATCCAAAAAGAACTCTGCCCCAGTTCTCTTCCCTTGTTCTTCTTATGTCCTCGATGTCTCGCTAACGTAAGGGGGGAAGCAATAACTCTGATGTGCTGGCACTTTCCTCCTGTCCAGACAGGGTCCTTAGTAGCTAAAAACAGGAAAATGCTAACCGCAAAGTATCCCTGTGTGGCAGATGTTGAGCGTAACAGCCGAATAAGTTCCTTTTGCCTTAAGTTTCCTTTCTCCTTCTTACCATAAATCGGGGAAAAGGTTACACTGATGTTTAGACTGGAGAAAGCAGAAGTTGGGAGGGAACTCTTTACATGATCAGGGGGGGCGAGGCTTGAATGCGGTCATTAGCTTTATTTTTGCTGCCGTGTGCGATTGTATTCGATTATGTCATGATCTATGATGTATGTACTCAGGTATAAAGCCCCAGGGCGCTAGAGCTGGGGTGCCCAGTCTCTGGAAATGATTCCACTGCGTCAATTATTGCTCAGCAATAAATATCACTTTCTTTTTTTCCACTGCTGCGCCTGTCAATTCTTGGACACCATTTGAGTGGGTCACAGGTACTCTAAAAATCCGTGCAACAAAGATGAAAAAAAAGCGAACCTTTTATTATAGCAGTCTAATGGTACGAGCTCAGTAGCAAGGAGAAAAGCAGAATCTAGTCCAGGTGCTGTTACAAGGCAAAGGAGTAGCTACAATTAATTTGGGCCCAGGAGCCAGGACCAAGGTTCAGGAGTCTGAAATTAGTAACAAGAGTTTACATGAGCTACACCCAATGAGTTTACCACCTACCCACCAAGCTTTTAATCCAAGGAAGAGAATGCCCAGCAATTTGCAAGAATCCCTGTTCATGTAGAGTTCCTGAACTGTAGACAGGTGCTCTGCTCAGAGAGTTAAGCCTCCCCTTTCTTCTCGATATGCCACCTCTTCTTGGGAGACAGTGGCAAACACATCTTCCCCTCGGAAGCCTCTCACTTTATCAGAGCAGGCAACACCTCTGAGTCCACTTTATCCTCCACAGGTGGGGAAAAAGCAGATTCTGGGTCTCCCACCTCATCAGTAGATCTGGGCACATCTGTCAAGAGCGCTCTGTTCTGTCGTTTCATCTTGTCCTCCCACTCCTGGTCTGAATTGGAGTACGCAGAGGGGAGCATGACAGGTGAGGTCAGAGAACAATAAAAGCCATCCTGTATCTCCATTTCCCATTAATTTTCTCCAAAGCTGAAAAAGGGTGACACAGGTGTGAGACCCATTCTATAAGTGGACTTAAAATGCTATGCCACATATATCTTTTTTTCTGATAACTGTTTGGCTACTGAATGGATCTTCACAAATGCATCATTGCAAATCTGAGCGCTAAATCTATTCTCCAGGGTGAAAATTACAGTCCTTAGTAATATGAGGAGCTACCTGTGGATTTAATTTCAGGCATGGAGTGGAGAAGCAGACAGGCAGTGGAAAATTTATCTTGTGCCAATGTGCACCTTATTAGCATATCATGTTTGAATTTCATATTATCCTGCTATTAGCATTCCAGATCCCCGTCCTATTTTGTAACTACTGGAGAAGATAACTGCTTGGCTAATAATCTCAAGGATTTCAGGGCTTCCAGGTCCAAATGAAAACTAATTAAGGAGGATGGGGCCAGAACTAACCTTCATCTAGAAGCAGAACCTGAAGTTGCTAATGATCCTGAGTTTTCTTGTGACTGAGACAGCTTTTGCTGATCAATCTAGAGCCTTTTCCACTGCATGCAAAGACAGGCTCCAGAAGATTGTGCAAATGAGGCCAATAATGGGTCCAACTGTCAGGAAAGCAGCTTCTGCACATGATGTAGAGGGAAATGAGGAATAGATGGAGCTCCTCAACTTGGGAAGGTAGTCCATCTAGGAGAAGGAAAACTCTGATCCAAAACCCCTGCTTCCTTGCATCTATTCTCATCTGGGAAAAGGTTTTGGGAGTAAATCCTGAGGAAAAGTCCATTCCTGTTGACTTGCGGGACATCTTCAGGAGAAGAAGAGGCTAAGGAGTAAACCCTACACGAATGGAGTCCCTAAGGTGGTCTTTTATGCCTCCTTCCAGCAAGGAGCAGAGTGCAAGATTTCTTGATTTTTAAAAAATGCCTTGTGCATCCACCTCCAATCTTGCCCCTTTCTAAAAATTATTTATTGGTGTGTGCTTGCAGATTCTACCACCACCAACAGTAGCATTGGCATTACAGTCCTTTGTTGACCTCACAAACACCAGCTAGGAATGCCACAGTCAGCTCAGTAAAATACTGGTTGGTTGGAAACTTTCAGTTAATGTTTTTTGGTGGCAGGTTATTCTGTTTGTTGGTTGATGTCTTGCTTGAATCTTTATAGGATAAGGCCTAGCTCTCTCTGTTGTGGCTCGTTGTAGGCCAAACCTGACCTAACCTGATGGCTGGAGATTTGTTTGAGTGCCAGAACAGGTCCTGAGGAGGCTTTAATGCTGATGCTTGACAAAATTCTGCTAAGTAAAATGGATGCTTGTGGCTTAGTGTGAGAAACGGGAGGACCCTGCGGGCGACGCTAAGGACAGGAGAGCCACCTCGCATGAGGAAACAGAGACACGCTGTGAAATTTATAGAGGCCTTCATGAGGGAGTGAGGAAATAGGAAGAAAGATTCATAGCAGCGTTTGCAGCGGACACAAGCAGAACGTGAAGATTTATGGGCACATTTTCAGAGGGCTCCGCATACGAGGTGTACAACACTTCAATTCTGAGCTGTCCCCATTGATAAGAAATGGGTGAGGGAGCAAATAGGTTTTAGGTACAGTATGCCCTAAATCAGAGTTTATTCTAATCTGCAACTGGGCATGGGAGTTTGATAAGGAAGGAGGTTGTTTCTTAAAAAAAAAAGAGGTAAGGGGAGGGGAGAGGGAAATAAATAGGAATCCTCAGGACAATATGCTTTTTGAGCACTTCTACCATACCCTTCAACATTTCTCTGATGAAAATAGAGGTAATAATAATAATAATAATAATAATAATAATAATAATAATAATATCCCACACATCTGACTGGGTTGCCCCACCTACTCCGAGCAGCTTCCAACATACAGTGGTACCTCGGGTTAAGAACTTAATTTGTTCTGGAGGTCTGTTCTTAACCTGAAACTGTTCTTAACCTGAGGTACCACTTTAGCTAATGGGGCCTCCTGCTGCTGCCGCGCGATTTCTGTTCTTATCCTGAAGTAAAGTTCTTAACCCGAGGTACTATTTCTGGATTAGCAGAGTCTGTAACCTGAAGTGTCTGTAACCTGAAGCATCTGTAACCCAAGGTACCACTGTATATAAAACATAATTAAACATTATATGATACAAAACTTCCTTATACAGAGCTGCCTTCAGGTGTCTTCTAAAGGCTGTATGCCCTTGGCTCAGGATTTGCACAACTCCATACTTTCCAACATTTCTCTGATGAAAATAAGGAAATCCTAAGAAAAAGAGGGACATTCCAGGATCAAATTTGAATCTGGAATAGCTTCTGAAAATAGGGACACTTGGAGGGTCTATCATACCGATTTGCTTGCACAAATCTTGTGTGGAGGTTAGATTAGGTCCAGACTTTATTTAAACAATCTATATATCTCTAAATCTCTAAGCATTATATAAGAAATGCAATATAGAAAAGGTAAAATTGGTTTAAGAGTAAAAACAAACAAACCAGACTTCAATTAAAATGCCTGCTGGAAGGTGGGGGGGGGGAGGGAAAGTGGACACTGCAGGTTCAACAGGGAGGAGGCCTGTCTGGGAGGTTTCCTAAAATTGGGCTCGTGCAATACCGAACACATGACTTCTGGTAGTTTACAAGCCATGCATCTAAGTCAAGGGGAACCACTAACAGTGACTCAGCCTACGATCCCAGTGATCAGGCAAGGCTATAAGGGATTAGGTGGTCTATGAAATATCTTGGACCCAAGTTGTTATAAAGTCATGCAAGACTATTGAACCTGGCACACTGGTGAATGGGCAGCCAGCACAGGCTTTTGAGGACTTGAGTTATGTGCTGGTGATAGTCTGTCTCCATCAACAGTCTGACATCAGCCAGCTGGGGCTTGCTAACCAGGCTCAAGGTTAGTCCAACATAAAGTGCATCGCAATAATCAAATCTTGTGGTCACCAATCCTATGGTCAGACTATTGGGTATTCATTCTGATCTGCTTACTGGGCAGTTACACTTGCATTCATCCTGGTCTGCTTGCAGGGTAAACACGCACCTTCTCGTTAATCATTAGTTTGTTTCATACTTTTCAGTACATTTCCCAGTCATTTCCTAACTGCAAACAAACAAACAAACAAACAGTTTTTAAAAATGTGGGTTTGTTGTGACAGAGAGCATTCATTCACTTTAATTGTGTAAAGCTAATTTTCCCAGCACGTGAATCCCTTCCACAAAACAGTGATGGTCTGGAGGCGCCCATAGAAGATGATAATGAGCAGGAAAACATCATTGTTCTTCATTGTCAACCTTCTTTCTCTGCTGTCTTCCTCTTTCTATCTGTTCATCTTCATTCCCCCCCACATCCCTGTACATTTCATTATTAGCAGGGGGTGGGGGTGGCGGGAGACCATATGGAAATGGTTATTGAAATATTTGGAGTTGGGAGAGACTGACAAACTGGCTGAAGTTTGCAGAAGAAATGTGACTGTTTGCAGAACGCTAAGTTCGCAGAGAGAAGGACATGTTTGGTGAATGACTGGAATGTAAATGACAGAAATGCAAGACCTGAGAAGCGTAATGAATTATTGTGTTTTCACTTTGTATCTTGCATTAAAAAATAATAATACTGTCACATGGCACTCCTGATCTCCACAGCAGTGTGAGATTCCAGGAAGTTCCAGGTGCTTACCCAGGGTTTGTGTATCCTTTGGAAATGAGGCACAGTGCAGACTGGGCTGCCTTTATGATATATGGTTTGCTTACACATATATGCAACCTGAGCCTACAATGCAGGGGCTCCCCACTTTACACTCCAAATTGTCTTGCCTCTCCCATAGTCACAGTTCTGGGTCCAAGCAGACATCCTGGCTGTTGCCCTGCAGCTTGCCTTGTTTCTCCCACTCACATAGCTAGGCTGCTGCAAAGTTATGTCACAGCTTACCCACTGAAAAACCTTTCCCCCTAGAGCACACCAGGGCAAACTGCAAATCCTGAAGCTCTGCTCCTGGCCTTTTGAAATATACTCAGAGTCGAGTGTGAATTTCATGCTCTTTATTCAGCTCATAGTAGCAATGAATGAAACTTTCCCCAAAACATCTAGCTATATATATATATATAGCTAGATTATTTACACATTGGGCCCTGCATGATTGGCTAATTTCGGGCAGTCCTGTAGGCCAATCAGGTTGTGGATTCATCTCCTCCAGAAGCCTGATTGGCTGCTCTTGCAGGCCAATCAGGTTGCTGATTCACTTCATCCAGGAGCCTGATTTGCTGCTCTTGCAGGCCAATCAGGTCACTGATTCACTTCCACCTGGAGCTGGATTGGGTGGCTCCTGAGGACCAATCAGACTGCTGCATTCTCGATCCTATTGTTCTAGGGTTCAGCTCAGTACATACCGCCTTTGTTCTTCGACCCAACTCTGAACTCAGGGAGAGGCTTCGCCCATTGCTGACAAAGATCCTGCCACCACACATGGGGTGGATTACGTATACAATTTCAAGCATTTTTGTAATCATCATCATCATCATCACCATGCTCTTGTCATAAATTGTCTCAGGGCAGTTCATGCCAAAACTACGAAACAGAGGCAGGTGGTGTGGCACTTTCCTGACCTCCTGGCAGTGTGTTCCTAACTTCCTGACCTCCTGGCAGATGGCTGCTTACTGGGAGGGGAAAAGGTGGCACGGGGCAAAATTATTTATTAATTTACTAAATGTCTATACTGCCCGTCATCCAAGGATCACACAAATATAGACCATCTGAGTCTGAGTAGCACCCAGTTAAAAACAAAAGAGGAATGTAAATGGGTAAAATTGATGGTAACTGCAGCCAGACAGGTTATAGCGAGTAACTGGAAAAATGCAGAAGAGCTGGGGGTGAACCAACGGAGGAAAACCCCGAATAATATTATAATTTTAGAATATCTAACTGTGAAGGTGCACAGAATGAAAGGGTTTAAGGTCAGTGAGAAAGAGGAAGATTGGTTTGAGAAGATATTGAATTATTTGGGTAGGTTTGAACAATTTGGGGCAATTAAAATTTTAAAAGTTAAATAAACCTTGTGGATGGAGGAGTGTTAATGTATATAAAATTGTACATATGGTTGATTTGAATATGTTAGTATTGATTATGTATACCCAATTTTTCAGCCACCTGGGGGGGTTCATTGTTTGTGTTTGGTTGTTGGTAAATAAAATTTAAAAAACAAAACAAAACACAAATATAGACCATTGCCACAAATAAAAACACTCTCCCTACAGTTTAAAAAGCCATAGATTGCTTAACTAGCCCAGTGCACCAGCCAAAGCAGTTCATGTGCCATCCTCCCTGCTGCCTCACGCCATCTCCATCTCCTGCTAAGCAGCAGCAACTCACCTGTCGGCAGGTCAGGTGAGTGCCTCCACCCTGCCATGCCATCTGCTGCTGCTATAAAACGTGGTACAATAGATTATATTGATTCGCATCATGTCATGTTTGTTTATCCCTGGCTGGAAAACCATTAGCTCCGAATGTTTGTATTAATTAATACAAACAGCGCTTTTTCAAAGGAGCTGGTGGCAGGTGTGTTCCAGCCTGTCTCCACGGAGGGAAAAGATGAAACTTTCCTGCAGTTAGAATTTGCCATTGCAGGAGAGAGAGAGAAAAAATATCACATCTTCCAGTCTCTCTTCTCAACAGGAGCACACTAAGCAAAACATATAATTTCATAAGGAGGAGAGAAAAAACCGAGCGCTTCAAATGTCAAGAGTACTTTTTAAATATCACATCAACATTTTTCCTGCCATTGAGCTGTTCTAATGTCTTTCGGGATGAGTGAGCGCTTGTCTTGTTTGAGACTGTCATTTCCTGCAGGACGTGGGACCATTCCAAACACAGAGCTGTCTAGGAGAAGATGGGTGAAGCAAACCCACCCCAGTCTGCAGCTTCCCTGGCAATGCCTTGCAAATTGCTTTTAAAAAACAACAACCAAGAACACCACCCTCCCACATTTAAAAAATGTATATCTAATACAGCAGAGGATAGGTTGGTGTTTGGAAATGAGAGGAAGATTGTGTGGGCTTTATAGAGCACTAAAATTGACAATAATAGGGGATCTTTAGGGTTGGGTTTTTTTGTGGGTGTCGTTTTGTTATTTTGTGGATTAAAGGGAATAGCAGGCGAGGAAATGCTTCTCCTTGCTTGGAGGTTTTTAAGCAGAGGTTGGGTGCCCACCTGCCATGGGTGATTGAGTTGAGATTTTTGCATTGCAGGGGGTTAGACTAGATCGCCCTTGAACCCCCTCCCAACTTTGATTCTATGATTCTTGCTAGGAAGGATGTGGCTCCTTAAGATATGAGGAGGACTGCCATCTTGCCTCTTAAATTGGACCAGCTTTTTGGGGTGTTTGTGTGTCTCTGAATCACCCCTTCCCCTCCTCAAGGCCAAATTCACCCCTCTTTCAATAAGGAGAAAGTCTCCTGTACAGATTACCTGCTCCTGCTCCCTCTATGCAAGGCTGGATCCTGGCTAGGCAGCCTGAAAGCATTACTGTGAAAATCATCTTAGTGACAACCTTGGTTCCTTGTCAAAGCAGCCTTGCGCTCCCCCCATGTCTCTGCCTCCTCCAAATCGTGTTAGCAAACTTTTAATTCCTAATGATGCTTAATATAGATTCTAGGCAGGGTATAACATCCCCATGTTATGAGTATGTATTTGTAGCATGCAAAAGCGATTAATGGATAATCCATAGTTAAGATTGTTTGAGTAACAGGATTGCAGCCAGTTTGTTCCCATTACAGTATAGTTCTAAGTACTTAGCTGGTGGTGAAAAGGACCCATCGCAAGCAGTCCATTTAGCAAGGAAATGACGGTGACCCATTGAATGCCTGCCCCCAAGGGAAGAGGGGCTGCATCAGGAGAACAAGGATACAACAAAATAAACGTATATGATTTCTCGATGTCTTTCTCCTCCCATGTCCTCCTGCTAAGTTTTACTATTTGACTTGGACTGACACTTCTGCGGTGGGTGAACAACAATCTCCTTTTGAACCACGGGGCTATAATTCTTTCATCAAATTCTGATAACAAGACAAACTGTTCCCCGTCATCCTTCATGATGGATTTACAATCCTGTAATTCATAACTTCCTAGCACTTGTTCGATGTCACCCGTTTCCTCCACAGAGTATTGTTGGGAAGAAGGGAGATGCTCGCCAGATTTTTACCGCTGCATTTATTTTAGCAACGGTGGATGGAAGAAGTTCACTGGTCGGAAACCTAATGGACCACCAGCCTCCTCTTAGAGTACCTATTTCATTTAGGAGCACAAGAAGCAGCCTTATCCCAAGTAAGGCTTTATAGTTACCTCCTTCAACCCACAGTTTACTGGCTTCCTCGTGAGAATATTATGGAGGACTTCATCAAAAGCCTTACTAAAATCAAGAGACACTATGTCCACTGCATTTCCTGCATTTAGCAATAGAAGGGGAAGACCAGGTGGGGAATGGGTAGCTCCAGCCTTGATGTCAGTAAGAATATGTGTAGGCGGGGAGGTGACTGTCCTGGAACGCAGAGCCACGGAAAGCGTAACAGCTTCTCAGAATTAATCACTGGAAGGATGCTGTCAAGCTCTCATCATGAGCTAAGGAGACCTCGCTCAGATTTTCTTTTAATTGAATGAAGGCATGTTTGCAGTCATTTCAGTGGGAGTGCCTTTCGCTTACAACAAGAAGGGTTTCAGGCTTTGAAAGTGATGCAAAGGTTTTCTTGGGGTTGGCAGAGCTCGTTCCAAGGGGCCAAATCAGACATGATGGAAGAGCCACGTGTATTTTGCTGCAGTGCGCTATTTGTGGGGCTTCGCTTGTCCTCGAAGCTGTCCTTAGTGCAGAATACTGCGGCACAATTGCTGACCCTGTCAGTATATAACACCTTTGCTCAGAGACCTGTGCCCATTGCTGATTTTCTGCCAGGCCAAATTCAAGCTGTTACTATGAGTATATAAATCCTGTGAAGTTGCCACGTCCCACTTGACCACGTCAGTCTTTGGAACGGGCACTGTCACACGTTCCACATAATACTCACTTCACCTTTGCAAGCAAATTGATATTTTAGTGTGGCAGCAGTCAAACTTCAGAACTCCCGGATTATTGATTCAGTTGCTTTAAACTGATTTTACTATTAATTTCATTGTTTTATTCTTTTTGGTACACCTCTTTTAGGGTTGTTGCTATTGATTTTCAAACCATCAAGTGGTATACATATTTTATGAAATAAAGCAAATATTTTATGTGGATGCCCAATTCATATATGGTGTGTGAGTGGCCGGGGCAGGAGGTAGGGGAGTATTATTATTATTATTATTATTATTATTATTATTATTATTATTATTATTATTAATGAAATGGAGCATACAGGTGAAGGAAGCGAAACTTAGCCTCTTCACTTGCTTCGTGGTGCTCCATTGCTTCATCATCACATTATCATTAGAGACATCACCTTGCCAACAAAGGTCCGTATAGTTAAAGCTATGGTTTTCCCAGTAGTGATGTATGGAAGTGAGAGCTGGACCATCAAGAAGGCTGATTGCTGAAAAATTGCTGCTTTTGAATTATGGTGCTGGAGGAGACTCTTGAGAGTCCCATGGACTGCAAGAAGATCAAACCTATCCATTCTGAAGGAAATCAGCCCTGAGTGCTCACTTGAAGGACAGATCCTGAAGCTGAGGCTCCAATACTTTGGCCACCTCTTGAGAAGAGAAGACTCCCTGGAAAAGACCCTGATGTTGGGAAAGATGGAGGGCACAAGGAGAAGGGGACAACAGAGGATGAGATGGTTGGACTGTGTTCTTGAAGCTACCAGCATGAGTTTGATCAAACTGCAGGAGGCAGTGGAAGACAGGAGTCCCTGGCGTGCTCTGGTCCATGGGGTCACGAAGAGTCGGACACGACTAAATGACTAAACAACAACCCACCCTTCCCCAGAAGATTACAGATAAAACAGCATATAAAAACACAATTTAAACACTAAAAACCAGCCCACCCAGAACCCCCCAAACCATAATCCAAACCATAATCCATACAATCCCTTGCCGACTCTGTGTTATAAAGATGTCTTCAGTTATGACATGAAGACTGGCAACATCAACTCTGCCCTGTGGAAATCCCTTGCAAACAACCACAGTGCCTAGATACAGGAAGTCAAGTTGTGTATCCATTGCAGTGAGCAGAGGAGAAATGACTGCCTGGAACAATGCAGAAAGAAGAAACGCCATGGGGCATCTGCAGTGGCACAACTGGATGCCTTCATTTGCCCCAGCTGCAACAAAACATGTCTCTCCCATATCAGTCTCGACAGCAGCAGCAGGTGCTGCAACTGCCCAGCAGCTTGACCTCACCCGCCCAAGGCGCACTCCTCCATTGTCTCCTGAGACAGATGGATGCCAACAAAATCCATGCAATACAGTACTGATAGGACACCCAAATCCATTTTCAAAGGGCAAAGAGCTGCATTTTCAGTAACCAAGCACGCAAGTACACCCTGGCAGAAATGGTTCAGCTTATTTGGTTCGACTCCTAATTTGAAGTGTGAGGAGAAATTTGATTCAGTTCAAAGCAAATTTACCTAATCTGCACCTCCTGAAAATATATGCAAAATCGAACAAAATTCACATTTCTCTGAAATTTGCAATGCAGATCTCTATCCAAGTAATGCATACAAAAATGCATATACTAGGGTAAAGTGTGCATATAAATACATTTAATAGTGAAAATAACATACAAAAGTGCATTATATTAGGGGAAATGGCTTTTCAAGAAATGTGTGTATTAGAGAAAATTGCATATGAAAAGGAGAAAATTCACATGAAAACGCTGACCAATTTTCAGGAGAGCTTTTTTTAAAAAACTACAGAACTGAATTTGAGATGGGGAAAAGTGCCAAACCGAGAGAAGTTGACACATTTGCCAATCCCTACGCTTGATAGAAATACGGTAGCCCACCCCACCCCCAAGCTTTATAGGTGAACAGTGTAGGCATTTGATTACTTGTGGCTGTCCCAGTACATCTTGCTTGGCCTTAAGGCCAGGGGAGAATTGGAGATTGCTGTCCTGATACTGTCACCTTTTCCTGGCTCTGAATGCGAGGAACACGAACTATGGACCTGTAAACTTGAGTAATAGCTGCGTCTGACTTTGAAACTAACCGAGTGGCTTTCACAACCCATTTATCATCCTGCCCTGCAATTTTTATTTTCTCTAAAATCAAGCTGACAACGGTGGTGTAGCCTAGCTACCAGTGGATACTGTGGATTGATGGCAACCCTGTTTTTCTTAGAGCTGCCTTTCGCATTCAGCTGCAGCCAAGGATAGATATGCTGGAAGATTTCGTTCAGTCGACCCATAAGCAACATCTCCATCATCACTTTTAATCCAAGCTAGAGCAGAGCTTCCCAAACTTTTCGTGTTGCTGACACACTTTTTAGAGGTGCCTCATTTCACAACACAGCAAATGTCAGGGGCTGGACTGAGGAGAAGAGTTTGGATTTCGATTTGATATCCTGCTTTATCACTACCCAAAGGAGTTTCAAAGCGGCTAACATTCTCTTTTCCCTTCCTCCCCCACAAAAACACTCTGTGAGGTGAGTGGGGCTGAGAGACTTCATAGAAATGTGACTGGCCCAAGGTGACCCAGCAGCTGCGTGTGGAGGAGCGGAGACGCGAACCCGGTTCCCCAGATTACGAGTCCACCACTCTTAACCACTACACCACACTGGCGGGTGTAGGAGGGATAATGGGAACCCCCCCTTCCTGCACCTTCCAGAGAAGAAGAGGACAGTATAGAGTTAGAATAGTGGTTTGCAGAAGGTCATAGTTCAGAGGCTGCAGAGGGGAGGAGCTGGTAAATATTGGGAGAGCAGCAGGAAGAAGAAGCACCAGTGGAGAGACAGCTAACAGACTCAGTGCCTCTTCAAAGCATTCCTGACCCCCCTCCCAGAACAAGGTGTGCCTTGAGAGTAATAGAACAGAAAACTCAGAGGCAGAAAGCACAGATCAGCCGGCGCAGGGGTGATGTAGAATAGGAGGGACTGAGGGGGTGGTACTTGGAGCAACGCCATTAACTAAGAGAGTCTGCATTCCTTCGTCTCTCTCTCTCTGTGTGAATATTGAATAAACTACCTGGGACGCAGGTGGCACTGTGGGTTAAACCACAGAGCCTAGGACTTGCCGATAAGAAGGTTGGCGGTTCGAATCCCCGCAACTGGATGAGCTCCCGTTGCTTGGTCCCTGCTCCTGCCAACCTTGCAGTTCGAAAGCATGTCAAAGTGCAAGTAGATAAATAGGTACCGCTCCAGCGGGAAGGTAAACGCGTTTCCGTGCGCTGCTCTGGTTCACCAGAAGTGGCTTAGTCATGCTGGTGACATGACCCGGAAGCTGTACGCCGGCTCCCTCGGCCAATAAAGCGAGATGAGCGCTGCAACCCCAGAGTCAGTCACAACTGGACCTAATGGTCAGGGGTCCCTTTACCTTTACCTTTACCTTTACCTGGTAAGAACACTTCTTGTTTTTCTGCTTCTTGGCATCCCACCTTAAGAGGGATAGGATTCCCTGAAGCCTTGGCAGTAATTCAGTTTTATTAGCAAACCAGAGGTTAAACTCACCCCTTCTTTCCAGCCCTAGGAGGAGCAAGGGGAACGTTCACGCGACACACCTGGCACACTGCAGCCGACACACTAACGTGTCGCAACACACAGCTTGGAAAGCTCTGAGCTAGAGTAATGTTATTTGGATGGCTATGTTTTGCAATGAATTGACAGTAGGCTGCTGTTGTAATGAACCCTCGAGAGCATCTGCTTTGAATGCAGAAGGTCCCAGATTCAATCCACGGCATCTCTAGGTAGGGTAGGGAATGTCCCCCTGTCTGAAACACTAGAGAGCAGCTGCCAGCCAGTGCAGACAAAACTGAGCTAAATTGACTATTTTTGTGATAGAGCCACTTAGGGCACATTTGTATGGGAAAGTGGCATACAGATGAAAGCAGCCATCTTCATAGTACAGGTTCAGGCATCTGCTTGGCTAACCTACCTGAATCTAATAATAATATTGTGCAGGCCCCGTTGCACTGTCTAGATGCATCTTTTGAATGCGGATGGGTTGCAAAGTTGCATTTCCATTCTGGGCTCCCAGTTGCTCGCTGCTGGCACCAAACCATGTCCATATTTACCGCACCAGCAGAATTTAAACCCCTCCTTTGTTTTGACACCCTCCCCGCCCCCCCAAAGTAGCCATGACTAATAGCATCCAGCATAACGATCCTTTGATCACACAATGACAAGAATAGCAGCCGGCATGCCAAGAACCTCGTATGGATGAGCAGCAAACAGAATTGAATTTTGGTTTGGCTATTGCTCTTTTTGGTCTGTATCTGATTTCCGTCAGGGCCCATGAAGAAAATCCTTGTGAACATATACCGTGATGTGAGGGCAAATGAATGGCTCCTTCTCATCCTGCTACTGCTGGAAATAATTGTCAAGAATGCTCAACAGCATCTGCTTGTCCAGGATCCCTGTCACTCTGCAGAGGTGGATTTAGAAGAGTGTGACTGGCTCCCCCCACCCCACATATAGAGGGGGTACCTTCCTGCCTCTTTCCCAAAGCCTAGTAAGCACTTGCTTTGGAAAGGAGTCACGAGAGCTCTGACAGGGTCTGAGGGTCCTCCTGTCTCTTTCCCAATGACTAGTTAGTGCAGGCATAGGCAACTTCAGCCCTCCATATGTTTTGGGACTACAACTCCCATCATCCCTGCCCACTGGTCCTGATAGCTAGGGATGATGGGAGTTGTAGTCCCAAAACATCTGGAGGGCCGAGTTTGCCTATGCCTGAGTTAGCGCTTGTCCAGCTTTGGGAAGGAAACAGGAGGGCTCTAGGACTCTGCCTGAGCCCATGGTCCTCTTTCCCAAAGCCCATCACCTCGCTTACCGAGGTTGAGGAAGGTGGTGCGAGCAATGGGTGGGTAGGGACGTCTAATTTTGGCCTTGCACAGGATGCCATATTACCAAGGTCCACTCCTGCACTCTTCTTTCGGCAAGGAAGTGCCATAACAGTGGAGCCTCCCCTCACTTAATCATTATGAAAGACTTCCAATAATGATTTTGTAGCACCATACAATGCATGTTCAGGACTATTACCTTTCGGAGGCAACTATATGACGAGCTGCCATTCAAAAAGCCAAAGAGCAGCCTTGAATGTTGCAAATGCATACTCACATTTGCAGCATTGCAAATAAAAACTGAAGTTGCAAATAAATCCATTTACTTAGGCTGCAGTGTTACAAACACTCACTAGCGAGTAAACCCCATGGAACTCAGCAGGGCTCCTTTCTGAGGAGACAAGCATAAGACTGTGCTGTTCGTTTGCAACTCGGGACACAGTTCCATGAGACTTGCTGCCTGGTAAATGGGGATGGGATTGCAGCCTTCATTCCATCCAGGTTCTGGTGAGACGGGGTGGGGGTGGGGAGGCAGAGTGGGTGGTGGCAGATAGGAATGGGGGGGAATCTGTCAATTTCATTTGTCTTAGTTTCTCATTTTTCCAAACTTAAATTCAGACTATTATTACACATAATGAGAACACCATCTGAGGAGTGAATTTGCATCTTGGTACACAGGGTTGCAGGTATGCTGGATTTTCCAATTTAAAAAGAAAGAGGAAGGGAGGAATCCTATATTAGGGATGGAAGGATCTGTCAATTTCAGTTTTCTCACTTTTTCCAGCCTTCAATTCAGCTCTCTAAATTTTGCAGAAAACTGTGATTTACAACAAAAAAAAGCCTCGTGAAAAATTTTCTGCATTTTTGTGCAATCTTAAAAAACACATATTTGTCCACACCTTTTTTGCAATCCGTTTCTCCTAATATAATGCATATTTGTGTGTTAATGTGCCTTCTTTCTGAGTAGGAATGCACATGATTATGATTGTAATTGAAGCAAGTGAAGGCTACCCAACACTCCAAGAGTCTCCTGGCTGGCAAATACACAAACAGTTGCACACACTTACATGACGGTGTCTGAAGCCAGTGAGGATAACTCACTTTCTGCCTCACTCTACACTGTACAAATATATGAAACAAGGCGATAGCAATGAGCAGCACTGGGGAGAGCAGCTGCTGTTGCTGTCAGAACCACGAAGCACCTGTGAGAGGGGCAAAAACGAGGGGCCTTTAATGAAACATTCACTCTCCCAAGTTCTTTCTCTTTAAAACTGAAAATGTTTGATGTAGAACATTCAGCTCAGCTCAGCCTCCCAAAAATACCAAACCATTAAGGTTTGTAGTCTTAGCTGAAGGCTAAGACAGTCGCGGACCTATAACTATTAGCATTGCACAGAGATATTGAAATGCTACAACTAGATATTAGTGATGTATGGAAGTGAGAGCTGGACCATATAGAAGGCTGATCGCTGCAGAATTGATGCTTTTGAATTATGGTGCTGGAGGAGACTCTTGAGAGTCCCATGGACTGCAAGAAGATCAAACCTATCCATTCTGAAGGAAATCAGCCCTGAGTGCTCACTGGAAGGACAGATCCTGAAGCTGACGCTCCAATATTTTGGCCACCTCATGAGAAGAGAAGAGAAGAGAAGAGAAGAGAAGAGAAGAGAAGAGAAGACTCCCTGAAAAAGACCCTCATGTTGGGAAAGATGGAGGGCACAAGGAGAAGGGGATGACAGAGGACAAGATGGTTGGACAGTGTTCTCGAAGCTACCAGCATGAGTTTGACCAAACTGCAGGAGTTAGTGGAAGACAGGAGTGCCTGGCGTGCTCTGGTCCATGGGGTCATGAAGAGTCAGACACGACTAAACGACTAAACAACAACAACAACAACAATTAGATATAAGAATCAGCAGTACAGTCCAAATATTGCCTTAATCCCCCCCATTCTGTTATGCTTTGTCTTATCTACAGTAAGCAAGGCAGTTCATTGAGTAACTGCCCTCTTTTTCACCCTTAGCTAAAGTTTTTGATTAAGTCGACTCGTAAGAGATTTTAGGTGAGTGCAAGCAAATCCTTCCCACGATCATCCTATAGAGCAGGTGTGGGGAACATTTGGCCCTTCAGATGTTCCCGAAGTCCAGCACCAAAAGAAAGTAGGAAGAGCCATTGACCTGAGATAGCTGAGTTGGTAGAGCATGAGACTCTTAATCACAGGGTTTTGGGTTCAAGCCCCATGTTGGGCAAACGATTCCTGCATCACAGGCGGTTGGACTAAATGGTCCCTTCCAACTCTACAATTCTATGAATCTATGATTTGAAGAGAGAGCGCCTGCTGTATCAAGCCAGTGTATTCCAGCATCCTGTTCTCACAGTGGCCAACCAGAGGCCTGTGGGAAACCCTCATACAGAAGCTGAACACAAGAGCACTCTCCTCTCCTGGCCAATGGTTAGGGATGATGGGAGTTGTAGTTCAGCAACATTTAAGCACTATGCATGATATAGAGCATGGGTAGGGAACCTGTGACCCTGGAGTGTGGATCAAGGAGAAATCCAGCCTTTGAACCAATTAAAAACAATTAGCTACCCAGTGTCCAAAGTAAATACAGTGCTACTTTGTCCTTGCAAGTGCACCGTCAAGCACTAAGCTCCCTTGCATGCCGCTTTTTCATCAGTTCGAGGTGGGAGAGTGGGGTGATATTTGGTGCAAAACTGGCCGTGACTGCTGCCGCAGTGCTGGCAACCGAACTGGGTTCATGCCCTCGCGCTGGCATGTCGAGCCCTGTCATTGTGATCCTGGCAAGGCTGCCAGGGAGTAATCTGCACTATAAATGTGTCTAGCTTGAAGCGCAAATAAATTATTCAGTGTTTAAAAATATGGCAATATTAATCAACACAGTTATATTCATCATTTTCTTTTGCTCCCCGGTGATTAACTGCGTGATTGATTAAAAACACTTCCAGAAGCCCTCATGTGGAGCAGAAAGCTATCATTTATTATTATTTTGTTTTTCATTGAATTTGTCAAAACACGATCTTGAGACTCTGCGTCATGAGCTGAATTGGATAACAATGCTGCGAGCTGAAGACAATCTGGTGGGATTCCATAAAGAGCGTTCCAATTACTTTATTGCAACTCTTCTCTTTGGACATGCTGAACTTTGTTGCCGGAAGAGCCCACTTAATGGGCTTTGACAGCAGGTGGCTACTCTGTACGGAAGGAATAAAAGTGAGTTCCCAATTCCCTCTCTATTAATTTGCTCCAGCAAGCATTTGGATAGTGACCAAAGAACAGGAGCCATGCCAAAAGGAATGAAATCAAATACAGCGGTACCTCGGGTTAAGAACTTAATTCGTTCCGGAGGTCCGTTCTTAACCTGAAACTGTTCTTAACCTGAGGTACCACTTTAGCTAATGGGGCCTCCCGCTGCTGCTGTGCCGCCGCTGCGCGATTTCTGTTCTCATCCTGAAGCAAAGTTCTTAACCCGAGGTAATATTTCTGGATTAGCAGAGTCTGTAACCTGAAGCGTCTGTAACCCGAGATACTGCTGTACTTGTTAAGGCAAATGGTGAAAACGTATAAATATTCATTAAAAACAATGAAGGTGTGATACAAAATAAACGATGCATTGCATTAAAACAAAATTAAAGAAGCAATTATAATATGGAGATGGCAAACGAAATGTATCTTATAACAACAGTTCTCCATGCAGCATCTCTTTTAATACTACCCCTGCAGTCCAGCTATCCTAGGATCAAAATGTGGAAATGTTCCACTGTATTATGAAGAAATAAATGCCACAAAGCAGAAGAATGCAGGGAAAGTTGCTAAAATCTTAAGAGAGTAAATGAGAGATTATGAAGGGGAAGGGAATAGCACCGAGGTGCAAGAACAGAACAACAGCCACAGGAACCAAGCTAAACTCCTCATCCTATCTACCGAATTTACTGCAGTGAGATTTACTCTTTTCAGCTGGGAAAATCCCTGAACAAAAGTAATGACCTGCACAGATTAAGAAAGCCAAAACTAAAATTTAGTGAAGTTAACCTCAATCAGCCCTTGGCTTTGCAGGAAGATAAGCCTCCTCTTGGTAAAACCAGAAAAAAAAATATTATCTCCAAAGTGGCTTAAGGAAGAATCTATAAGTAAATTACAAAACCCCCTCCTTAGCTCCCAAGAAAACCAGGCCAGTATGCTTTCAAGATCCAAGAATGATGTTAGGAGTGGTAGATGGAACTGCAGACGAAAACCAGCAGAAGCTCAAAGCTGAAAATGAGACCAAGAAAAATCAAGGGAGCCTTGGAGTCTTTCCCTAATATTAAACTCCTCTCATTTCAAATCTCCTGCAGCAACCTAACTGGTTCTCTCTAGTTTCACCCCCTGAATACTTAGGTAAAGGTAAAGGGACCCCTGACCATTAGGTCCAGTTGTGGCCGACTCTCAGGGTTGCGGCGCTCATTTCGCTTTATTGGCCGAGGGAGCCAGTGTACAGCTTCTGGGTCATGTGGCCAGCATGACTAAGCCACTTCTGGTGAACCAGAGCAGCGCACGGAAATGCCATTTACCTTCCCGCCGGAGCAGTACCTATTTATCTACTTGCACTTTGACATGCTTTCGAACTGCTAGGTGAGCAGGAGCTGGGATCGAGCAATGGGAGCTCACCCCGTCGCGGGGATTCGAACTGCTGACCTTCTGATCGGCAAGTCCTAGGCTCTGTGGTTTAACCCACAGCGCCACCCACGTTCCCCTGAATACTTAGTCCTTCGTTAATATATGGCTTACACTAGGAATGGAGAGCTTCCAGCTCATTTCCCCCCAAGCCCTACCCACCTACCCATACCTAACACCCAGAAGTGGGGTGGAGCCACAACACTAGCTTCCTGGCAGGTGGATCACTGTTGATTACCAGGAAGGGGGGGAAGGAAGGTTGGTGCGGTGCAAATGCACTGGCAGGACTGCCAAATTGGCCCCGTATCAGGACGTTTCCCCCTGTTTTCTTGTAATGTCCTAAATTCAGATACGTGAACTGATACCATGAAAAAGCTGAGTGATACTACAGTTTTTAATTCCTGCTTGTTAAAATCTCTGCCGGCTCATCACAGGAGCCTCCTCTCTGCTGATATGTATATAAACAGGGTGATGTAGAAATTTCTAGAGGAGGAGGAAGGTTTCTATTTTAAAAATATTCATAGGTTCCTTTGGCACAGAAGGAAAATTGAGTTTTTGTCCTCTTCGTATTTGCCGCTGCTGTTCTAATTTAATGTCATCTTATTTGTAATTGTTTTTATACTTTGGTGGGAGATGCCACAGGGGGGTCCCCACATTGTGTGGTACAGAAATGTGGGATATAACATTTTAATGAATACATAAATGCACAAAAGTTGCCACTAAGGGTGGACAGCTCAGTCTGTAACCACTTCATGTCAATTTCGCATTATCGCTTTAAAAACCATACCAATAATTAAATAAGTATTTTATCTCTGCTTACAAATGCTGGTACTTTTTATGAGACAAGACTTGTACTATAAAATTAGGAGAGGTGCAAAAATCCAAAGGATAATTACATTCCAATCTGCACATTAGTCTGTGAAATTTGTTCTGGATAAATTCATATTGGATTGAAACTGAGTTCTTCAACATCCCTATTGTCTCCTGATGTGATGAAGTGATGAACATGTCTGAACCATCCTCCAGTAACTTTCCTGTAAAAAAGTGGGGATCTGAACAAGGATCTGACATTTGTTCTCAGTCTGGACTCCAGTAATAAACATTTGTACTTTTAAAGCAGCATTTTACCACTTTAAACAGTCATGGCTTCCCCCAAGGAATCATGGGAACTATAGTTTTCTATGGGTGCTGCGTGTTATTAGGAGAACCATGTTCCCTTTGCAGAACTACAGTTCCCAGAATTCCCCAGGAAGAGGGGTTTATTGCTAAGCCACTCTGGGAGTTGTAGCTCTGTGAGGGGAATAGGTGTCTAAGCACCCTTCACAAACTACACTTCCCAGAATTATTTGGGGGGTGGAAGCAATGACTGTTTAAACTGGAATAATACTGCTTTATAGACATAATTTGGCTAGGGCCACAGTTTGTATGCCTTACTCAAAAGGCAATCAGAATAATAACAACAACATGTAATTATTTTATAAAGTAAATCACCCAGCAGTGCTAGACTGAAGGCACCAAAGGATATGATTGAAACATACAGTCAGAGGAAGAAGATGCTTTTTTTGTTCTTAATGGGCATGTTTTCTTTGCACCCTCACAATTTTAAAAAGGAAAATAAGAGACACAAAATGAATTTCAACAGCCTCTTCAGCTTTCAACGCCATTTGTGGCTTTCCCAAAGGAATACATCACCCGGAAAATGCCCCAATAAAGCTAAAAAGCATTTTCGAAACTACCAAATGAGGTGTTCACTCAACGCAGCATTGATTGTGCGTTAACTGAAATTTGCTGTTTGTAACAGCAGTTCAAACAGAGCAGCAATTTCAGCCGGGGGGAGGGGGGAGGTATATTGCAGAACTGCGCCACTTACGGAAAAAGACAGAACTTTCAAGGGAGATAGATCACTGGCTGTGGTGTAGCGTTTCATTCCATTTTTATGCTGGTTTGCCTTCCCTGTTGCTCCAACCAATCAGACATTAAGAGTGCAAAAACTGCCTTACTGGGTGAGGATGAGATTCCATCTCCTTCACAGCAATGGCTAGACACAAGCAGGACACAATGCCAGTGGCTCCTTCCAGTGTTCTCACCACCTTGTTTTCAACAGTTCAGGCACTGGTGACTTCAAAGTTACGTTACTGCAATGCACTCTGTGTGGGGCTTCCTTTGCATCCAGAAACAGCAACTCGTGCAAAATGCTGCAGAGCCGAGTTCTGCATGGGTTTCTGATTTGCTGCTGAGCCAAGTTCAAGGTGTCACTATGGGCATATAAAACACGTTGGGGGCCAGTTTGCTTGTGGAATAGACTCACCCTATATACACCCACTCGACCCCTTCAGCCTGCGGAAGTGGCACAAGCGCCACAAAATAATTGCTCTGCACCTCCAAAATTGTTCTTTCAGTGTGGCAGCACCTACCGTATTTTTTGATCTATAAGACTCACTTTTTCCCTCCTAAAAAGTAAGGGGAAATGTGTGTGCGTCTTATGGAGCGAATGCAGGCTGCGCAGCTATCCCAGAAGCCAGAACAGCAGGAGGGATTGCTGCTTTCACTGCACAGTGATCCCTCTTGCTGTTCTGGCTTCTGAGATTCAGAATATTTTTTTTTCTTGTTTTCCTCCTCCAAAAACTAGGTGCGTCTTGTGGTCTGGTGCATCTTATAGAGCGAAAAATACGGTACATTTTGGAACTCTCCATCTGTTGACATCAGGTGGGTGCCTGTACGGTATTCTTCCTGGTGCCTCCTTGCAACATTTTAATTTAGGCATTGCAGGGGGCTGGACTTGGATGACCCCCAGGGTCCCTGCAATCTATGGTTCTATTCAGGCATGTGGGTGTGTTTTAACCTCTTTCGTGGTTAATTTTAATTAATTTTAATTGTTTTTCACTGTTTATTGATCATTTTAATATTTCTTGCAAACCGCTTGGATCAAAACAGAAGGTCGAGTGGGCACAATTACTGAAAGTAAGTATTTATTATGATTGGGGCTGTCATCGGTTTAAATAGTTTTTAATTGGTGGATTACCCACCTTTTGACTGGTTAAGTGCATAAATAGTCAAATTGCTTCCAGGTGCATATGAGAAAATACTCAAGCCCCAGTGTTGGACGCTGCTTTTCTGAGATACCGCAAGAAGTATGAGATTACTCACAGTCAAAGTACTAGTTGCTGTGAGTGGCAAAAAAGCCACCTTTACCTCTCCTCTTTTTATTCCCTGCTTCAATAACACAACGGGAGTCTTGCTGTCAAAGGAGTTCCAGGGGCATGTAGTCTGCTTTCACCTCACATCCATATCCGTCCTTATTCATTAAATTCGCCCCGAGCCCTTAAAATGAAATTAAACCAATAAATTCCAACATCCTTACTTATAAGTGCAGCGTTACAGAATGTGCTTTGAACCCTGCACTTTATCCAGGTTCCCCTGAGCAGTGCAAGTCACTGCTCTTCAAATGCTGAGGACCCACGAACTGCCCTTGCCGCTGACATGAGATGGCTTGCAGCAGTGGCAACAAACAGGGTGAGCCACGGGAAAAGGAGAAAAACTGAGCTGGGGAAGAGAGAACATGGGAGAGCATAAGGGTGTGTCTACACCACATATCAATACTGATTTTGTTCTGCTTTAACTTGCATGGATTCTACCCTCTGGAATCCTGGATCTTGTAATAATAATAATAATAATTTATTATTTGTACCCCGCCCATCTGGCTGGGTTTCCCCAGCCACTCTGGGCAGCTTCCAACAAAGATTAAAAACCACCCTCTGCTATAGATTTCTGCCTGCTTACCCAGAACTGCAGTTCCCATTGTTCTCCCCAAAAGAAAAGAAACAAAAAAGAAACAGAATCAATAGTTCTTTGAAAAAAATCACAAAAGCATTTTCTGTCCCATAAAAAAAAAAAACTGGTCAGAATAAAAAGGCCTTTAGCAGCTGGTGAAAAACAGTGAGGGAGAGGGTCTGGCTGCATGTGAGGGGGTGAGGTGCTTCATAATTTGGGTGCAGCCACTGAGAAGGCCCTGTCGCTTGTCCCAGCCTGTCCGCCTTCCATCCTAGACACAGCGAAGGGCCTCTCTTTCCATTCTTAAGGAAAAGATAGCATGGTGTGTGAAGGAAGCAATCCATAAAGTATTGTGGACTGAAGCCGTCTAGGGCTTTAAAGGTAACCACCCAAACTTTGAATTGTGTCCAGAGTTGAATTGGAGACTAGTGCAGCCATCTGCAGGACCAAAGTACTGTGATCCCATGAGCGAGTGTCCACCAGCATCTTTGCAGCTGCTGTTAGTTATACATGTACTGTACTACAAAGCAGGAGCTAGACATAATCAGCAGAGGAAAGGAAGGGCAACCTTTCTTGAGCATACTGTTGAGACAGATGGTCTCTCTCAGCAGGCCTAACCTAGTGCTTCGTAGCCCTTCCTTGAGCAATGGGACATCTCAGGAAGACAACCTTTTATGGATCCTGTTTGCTTATGAGGGGAATAAAGGTAAAGGACCTCTGACAGTTAAGTCCAGTTGCAAACAACTCTGGGGTTGCGGTGCTCATCTCGCTTTACTGGCCAAGGGAGTCGATGTTTGTCCACAGACAGTTTTTCCAGGTCATGTGGCCAGCATGACTAAGCCACTTCTGGCAAAACCAGAGCAGTGCATGGAAACGCTGTTTACCTTCCCACTGGAGTGGTACCTATTTATCTACTTGCACTTTTAGGTGTGCTTTTGAACTGCCAGGTTGGCAGGAGCTGGGACCGAGCAATGGGAGCTCACCCCATCACAGGGATTCAAACCGCTGACCTTTTGATCAGCAAGCCCTAGGTTCAATGGTTTAGACCACAGTGCCACCCGCATCCCATATGAGGGGAATATACTGGTGAGAGAGAGAGAGAGAGAATCAGATGTCAGTGGAGATGGTGCTAGTTTGTAAAGCAGTATCAGTTTATCTCAGAAGCAAATATCATGTTCTTGGAGCTCCCGAACTAGCAGCAAAACACACACACTTGCACACACAAACCCTCACACATCTGCTTCATGGGCTGCAATTGAACCATTGCAACTTGTTCTCTCCAGGCGGGACATTGCCGACAGACATTAGCCACCAGCCGTCAAAATGCCATTCATCAAACACCTTCACCCTCGACTGACCTGCAGGGCCCATTAATGAAACGTTTTTAGTCATTCCCTATCCAGGTGGTTGTGGGTAGGAACCATTTTTGTTGTAGTAGTAGAAACATAGGAATCTGCCTTAACTCAGACTACGGGTCCATCTAGCCTGGTGTCAACACTGACTCTGCAAGGTTTTCCGATGGGAGTCCTTTGCAGATTTACCTGGAGATGTTGGGGCTTTCTGTGTGCAGAAGCTCTCTGGAGCTATGGCCATGTTCTCTTGGAGGGTTGGATACACAGAGAATGCATGCCCAAAGTGGGTGGAATTAGGGCTGGGGTGAGCATGGCTGGCATTGAAATTGGGTGTGCACCCGTCTTTCTCTCCCTGCAATCCCACCCTCCGCCATTTTCTCCCCTTGCCACCTGTCTGCCCCTCTTCTGCACAGAAGCATAGACACAGTTAAATGTATCTTCAGGTGGCATGCCATAAAAGCATGTCTGTGTCACACCAGCAAAGCCCAGGGCGGACGCTGAGCAAATGGGATGTGCACAGACCCTAAATCTGATTTCGTCTCTGCAACCCAATTGATCTACGGATCAATTTTCCACGCGTTTTCTTGCACAAAATTCTGGAACTCTTACACGCGTCCACACACCAGAGAGAGCAAACGGCTGTCCTCAGTCTAAAAATCACAAGCAAACAAAGATTCTCGCAAAAATAGTCCGAATCCTATTTTTATCAGATATTATTTACTCACTTCTTGCTTTGAAGTATGCATTTTTAATTCCATTTCACGCCGAGGCAATCATAAGATAAATTATGCTGATCAGTGTAAGGGAAGGGAGGGAGGGGAAAATCTCATGGCTGTGGAGAAATCTGGAATTTCTCTTTGCCTAGAGTTCTGCGGATATAGAGTTTCAGGACAATTCAATCTGGTTTCAACTTAGGCATGGGGAAAATAAAGAAATACTTTAGCAGCAGTGATTGAGTAGACCTGTGCATATCTACTCAGAAGTAAGCCCCACTGCAGAAAGGCTTACTCACAAATTGATTAAATTACACTGCAACTCCAGACCTATGGAATCTCATGGGCCTAGATCTGCAGCCTGGGTGGATATGAGGATGAGACCGGGAGCAGGAATTTGACCATTTGTCCCCAGTCTGCCCCTTGCATTAACTCCACATCCAGTATATAGACAACTACTTATACAGTAGGGAGACGGCAGGTGGTGGTGGTGGGGTGTGTGTGTGTGTGTGTGTGTGTGTGTCTGTCTGTCTCTAACAGAGGCATCCTGACTTTCCAAACACTTTCCAAACTCCAGTTGCTATAGCAACTTAGGAAAGCTTTCTAGAAAGAGAAGCACACATCACTTCTGAACTTCACCTCATCTACTTCATTAAAGTGTGTCGCAGCTGTTTGTGTTTGTTTGGATTTCTGAAAGGGGCACACACGTGTGCGTTGCTCAACCCACACTCTTCCATTTTTGGGCGGGGGGGAAATGAAGTCAACAACAAAACAATACCATATGCATGATCACTGGCAATCTTTGCAAATGTCGTCCACTCCTAGTCCTTAACTCCCTCCCATGCCCTCCTCCTCCCTGCAGATCAGTTTCAGAAGTGACACTACAAAGTGCAGTTGAACCTCTTGTACAATATTTGCACTTCCTGGCAATGCAGGTAGGACTACAGGAGAGGAAAAAAACTCCAACCCAAAATGTGCACTCTAGTTAATTGGCATTTTCTATTCACATTAAATACCGGCTGATTTACATTCAAACAGATCCAAAGCTCACACCTGAAAACGTATCAAAAGGATGGTTATATAATCATATGAAAATGGTGATCTGAATGCAAACTTACGTTGCACAGAATGCAGTTTAGATTTAAATTGGGTCTCCCATCTTTATAGTGGCAAGCACACTAAAGCTTCATGTGACCTTACATAGTGTGAAAACACCCTTAGCGTGGATGCTAATAAGACAGATTCTTCAAATTTCACATTGGACTTCAACCTAAATGAGAAGGGGGGGAACGTTGATGAAACAGGAAGGGTGGAGAGAATTAATGAGAGTTTGGGTGGGTGGGTGGGATACAGAGACAAAAAGGGACAGATCCAGGGGGGAGGAAAGACAAAGGAATTGGGATACCAAAATGGGGGGGGGGGAATAAGTAGCAGGCGAGTGGAGAAAGGAAGATGGGAATGCAAACATATTGAGAGAGAAAGGTGTACAACATTTGGAATTATTCTTTTGGGCTTATGGGTAGGGTTATCAGTGTTTGTTGTAGTTCAAATAATATTATGTTTATATATGCTGTAAGCCACCCTGAGACCTCCTGGTGAAAGGCAGGTAAGAAAGAGAATAAATAATTTGAAAATAACTTATTCAACACTGTACAAAATGAAATCAGCTTGCAAACTACTCAGACCACTAGGCTTCTCTGTTTTGGAACAATGTTACTTCACACATACACACATTTCAAAATAGGAAGCATTTTAGTTTTTGAGTTCAGATGAATGAATCTATGAATGATGTGGTGAACAACATTGTTGCCCTTTTACATCTTAAGAATGTGGTGTAGACTCTAGACATTTGACAGAGAGAGAGAAAGAGAGAGACTTACCTATAGTTGACACCACTGTGCCCACAAAATAGAAAGCTCCTGTGAAATCCCATCTTGGTCGGAGGGCATCTGCCCTGATGCCGGCAGCCATGGCTGCCTCATAACTTCTTAAAAAGGCCCGTAGCTCAGGGAGGCTAATGTTGAAGATCTGGCTGAAGTTCTGAAGGGTCCAGTTCCAACGCTGCAAAGCTTCTGCTTCAGATGGGCTCTCGATGGCTGAGAAGATGGTGGCTCCAGCTGTCAGGTACGCTATGATGAGCACTGCTAAGAGGACAAACCTACCATTGTCCTCGTTGAAATGCGACACGCAGCAGCAGCCCTGAGATCTCCTGATAGACATCATCCAAATTTCAGCACCATAGAGGTGATGGACAGCGACCAACACCTCATTGGAGACAGCGGCATGGAGCTACCACCCAGTTAAAGAGTCCAAGAGGAAAACTTGGGTCCTTCTTTAGAAGGTTTTCTTTTCTGAGTCATGAATCTTGGCTTGTCATGTTCAATGTCAACAAAGAATTCCACCTGTCTGTATCCCACAGGGCTACCCCACATCACCCTAGGCACACAGATTTTTTTAGAGCTATGCTGGGGGTTCTGTCATTCTTGCAGTTCAATGTTGAGCTCTTGACTTCACTGGCCACTGAGGTGTAAGAAATGGCTTTACTTTTCCAACCCAGATAGCTCCACTTGGCCACATTCTTTGTATTCCAGCTGTTATCTGAACCAAAGGCTAGCAATGAGAAAATGCATTCAATCCATTTCAGTAATAGTGAGGTATGGTAGGCAAGGCCGGCAGAATCTGGTGTCGTCTTCTTCCTGAAGGATTCCCAATGGAGTAAGTGATCTCTTTACAAATGGCCATCCTCCCCCACCCCACTCCTTGCTAACCCCTGCTCCCTTTTAGTTGAGGGGGCCTGAAGATGAAACTCATTCAATAACACATGACCAACATAGATAGTTCTTCTCTGTTGGGTCTCCTAGATTCTTTGTGGAAGTTGCCTTCTTGTGTGCCAGATGTATCTGGAAATCTACTTGAAGCAAGGGCAGGAAAACAGAGGCCAGCTGCCTTCAACACAATCTTGGAGGCTGCAAGAGTGTACATTCAGATAGCATTTATTGATATACCACCAATCTGTATTTAAGTCACTTTGATCCTTCCAATCGGCCTCTCCCTTTCTCACTTGCTTCAACTTTGAGGGCATCTCCCATGGGTTGGAAAGACCTATATTAATGAGATATCAGCAGAGCTTTATTTAGGTCTCAGCTCACTAACCCGCATTCCTCTTTGCAGATCTTTATGCTCAAAATGGATTTTTTTTTCTCAGCAAAATGCTTGGCATATGCAACAGAGCATTCGCCTGTGGGGTGGTGTGACTTTTGTTTTTGTTAGCATGCTGGTATCACTCCAAGAACCTGACTTGCTCCTTACACACAGAGAGACAGAGTTATAGATTTCACCCTCCCAAACCAAGCAACTATTGGACATGCACTTCGAAACGAAGACATTTAAAGAAGAAAACAGACTAAAACTAAAGGGGCTAAAAAAGGACCAGGAGGTCATCGAGCTGGACCACTTCCTTAACGCATGACCCACCTGCCCTCTATACAACCCTTCCAGATTAACCCACACTTAATTCACAACACAGTGTGCCTAAAGCAAATGGTACTTTACCAAGCTTACTTTCCCCCCTTTACCTTTCTGTTTATTCAGACAGAACTACCCCTGGGTACTTCTCTTTCCGCTTCCACTTCAGAATCTTTAGTTTGGCCATTCATCTTCCCTCCCTACCCCACCTCCAGTTCCGGGAGCCCGCAATCGCAGCCTCCAGCCCAGCGCTTCCTTTAACCCAGACGTGAGCAAACACGCACCATCTTCTTTTTCAAAGTACTTCTGATTCCCCGGAACGTGCAGGTTTGTTTTTTTAAGCCCCCAAAGCGTTCCTGAAGTGGCTTCTGGTAAACCTGGCGGTGCTGATGGGTCGCCTTCGCCTCTGCTCCTTGATCCGAATTGCCAGCGCTGGCGGTGGGGAGAATAGCTGGGAAAGGCAGTGCGGCTGTTCAGCACCACGGATAGCGCACTGCAGCTCCGCGTGCGCCCGCGACTCCAGTCTCGCTCCCTCTCTCAGTCCCCGCCTGTAGTTGAGCTCAGAGGGCTGGCAGAGCGGGGGGCGGGAGGGGGGGAAGGCTGTTCCAGCTCCAGCTTGCGAGTCGATCCACGATCGTTGCCTCCCTTCCTCGTTTCTCTCGCGACGGATCTGGGTCTTGCAAAGCGCGCCGGCTCGCCCAATGCGAAGCAAACGGGGCTGGCCAGAAGCTGGCGGTTGTGCCTGCCTTCGCCACCAGCCGGGAGAGTTTTTTCTTTTTATTATTTCTATCTTTCCTTGTTGGACCTGCTGTTTGTGCTAGAGGGGCGTTTCTGATGCTGATGCACGAGGTTGTCATTTATTTATTTTTCGGGAGGGTGGCTGGGCGCGCTCAGGGCCGGGATTATTTCCAGAAGCAACAGCAAAAGGATCTGTCACAGAAAACAACAGCAACAACCCCAAAACAGAACAGAACAAAAACCGCTTGGT